>NC_081568.1:125358568-125628385 GCF_022355385.1 Mustela nigripes
CCTTAAAAATAGTTTTTATTTGAATTTTTGTTTCCAGTAACATAACTGGGAGATCTATCTGTGTCAATATGTATAAATATAATTAGCCACTGACTAGAATTCTTTTGTATGAATAATAACAATTTAACAGACCTAGTCCCTATAGGTGAATATTTATGTTGATTCCAACTTTGGCTATTATATACAGTGGTTCAGCATATATCCCTCTAATGTCAATCTTTTGAATTAGCCATAAGACTATAAATCTATGATAAAGTCATAGAAACAGAATTTGTGTATAGAAGAATGGGTGAAATTAATATTTTGTTAAGTTATTTTCTTGCTTTCCCCTGCAAAGGTTAGCAATTTCTTTGTTTTTATTTATAAATTAGTTTTTGAATCAGTTTAGGCAATTTATATTTTCTTAAAAAAACTGTTTATCCACATTTTTCATTTTAGCTAATTATTTTTTAAATATTGTTTTTATTTTGCAATATACACATTTTTCCATTTTTATTGTTAAGCTCTTTCTTCCTTTCTTTCTTTGCATTCTCTCATGTTTAACTTAAGTGATAGATTGTTTTTCAAAATCTTTCCCTTTTTGTTTTCTAATTTATTATTTTTTCATTTTCTTATTTTTTTTTAAAGATTTTATTTATTTATTTGACAGAGATCACAAGTAGGCAGAGTCAGGCAGAGAGAGAGGAGGAAGCAGGCTCCCTGCTGAGTTGAGAGCCCAATGTGGGACTCGATCCCAGGATCCTGGGATCATGACCTGAGCCGAAGGCAGAGGCTTTAACCCACTGAGCCACCCAGGTGCCCCATTTTCTTATTTTTTTTTTTTAAAGATTTTATTTATTTATTTGACAGAGATCATAAGTAGGCAGAGAAGCAGGCAGAGAGAGAGGAGGAAGCAGGCTCCCTGCTGAGCAGAGAGCCCGATGCGGGGCTCGATTCCAGGACCCTGGGATCATGACCTGAGCTGAAGCTAGAGGATTTAACCCACTGAGCCACCCTGGTGCCCCATTTTCTTATTTTTAATGTCCAATTTTAAAAACTAAGTTCTTTCTATTTTCCTCACATTAATTTTTTCCCAGCTTCTTTGGTTGAATGCTTAATTAATCTCTTAAGGGTATGTGTTTGTTCTGAAGTGAATCTGATTTACCATTCCCATTTTTAATTTTTTAGCATCCTACAATGAAAGATGGTAAAATCAGTTTGTATTTCTTTATTTTCTTTTAATTCACCTCCTGACCCTCTCTCCTACATTTTATTTTCCAATTTTACTGTACTCTTAATTCTCTACCACTAGGATTTATATCATAAGTGTTCTGTAAATAGCTATAATTCCTTGATATAACTTATTAACAAGTATTTTTGTTTTTAGTTACATTTGACCTTCATTCCCAGTTCATTCAGCACGGCTTCATCATTACTTTCCTTATTAAACTGATTTCATTATTTAGTTTTCCTAAGAAGGGGTTCTAAGGGACATTGTTATTTTTGCTTGCCCACTATACCTTAGTTTTTTATTTAGTAATGTTTCCTTCTTTAGGAAGTCAACCTGTTCTAAACTTATTTCTTATGGTTTAAGTGAGGCTGACTCTAACCTTCAACTCTAGATATAACTTAGTTATGACTAAATAAATTACCTTATTAATAACAATTGATTCAATAAAGTACACAAACCAAGATAGGATGAGATCAAATCCTTGAATACCTATTGAAATCAAGGTGAATAAGGAGCTATCTTTGCAGAGATTTTTAGTGATGTGTCTGTAGCCATCTTTGCCACCATGAAGATTCCCCCTAAGAATGAAGATCATACTGAGGAGCTCAAAGTTTGTATATGCAGAAAGCAATAATATCCTAATGTGATTATTTGAGCCTCTGGACTCGGTTCTGGTTTAGTCCACCTATACTCTCCAATGATATTAATGCAGGGCCAACTCTCACCAACGTTTCCTCACCAACTGTACTGTATTTTATGCCTTGGACATTTATCACCAATCAGAACACAATTGATACCCTTTTCACTTTTATTGAGAATAAGAATTCTTTATGACTCATAGTGAACTCACTATTTTGCAGGTTGATACTGTTTTGTCTGTGGTAATTTAGGATTAGAATCTTTCATTATCACTGTCTTTTTGCCAGTTCCAAATCTGATTGCCTTCTTCCATCTCTTCTCCTGCTAATCCCCTACATCTAGTACTAATAGAGTGTCCTCACATTTCCTTATTCAGCCTACCTATCTTACTGCAATGTCATGTGATACAGGCTAACATGTGTCCCTGTAGCCCTCAGAATTTCCAGTTCCAGGCATAGGACCACTGGTTAGGACCTCTGAGACGCTACTGGAAGCTTTGTTTATCTTCTGTTCAGTTTAATCCAACATTCATTTATTTAACAGCTGTTTTTCATAGTTTAGGATTTGAGGGTTTCCTTTTTCTCTAGTTTTACAAAATATGAAATATCTTCCTCTTTTTATATGCTGGATTGGCTAGATTAAAGAGTAGGTAGACACTTTTTATTTTGATGAAGTCCCAATAGTTTATTTTTGCTTTTGTTCCCCTTGCCTTAGGAGATATATTTATTAAGAATTTGCTATGGCTGATGTCAAAGAGATTACTACCTGAGTTCTCCTCTAGGATTTTAATGGTTTTCATGTCTCACATTTAGTTCTTTCATCCATTTTGAATTTATTTTTGTGTATGGTGTAAGAAAGTGGTCCAGTTTCATTCTTTCGTATGTTGCTATCCAGTTTTCCCAACACCATTTGTTATACACAGCAAAGGAAACAATAACACTAAAAGGCAATGTGTGGATTTGGCGAAAATATTTGTAAATGACAGGTCTGATTAAGGATTAGTATCCAAAATATAAACAAACTTATAAAACACAACACCCCAAAATGAATAATCCAATTTAAAAATGGGCAGAAGACATAAGTAGTATTTTTCCAAAGAAGATATCCAGATGACCAACAGGCACATGAAACAGTGTTCAACATCACTCATCACCAGGGAAATACAAATCAAAACTACAATGAGAGATCACCTCACACCTGTCAGAATGGCTAAAATCAACAACACAAGAAACAACAGATCTTGGCAAGGATGTGATGAAAGGGGAACCCTCCTGCACTGTGGTGGGAATGTAAAGTGGTGCAGCCACTCTGCAAAACAGTATGGAGGTTCCTCAAAAAGTTAAAAATAGAACTACTCTACAGTCCTGCACTTAAACTACTAAGTATTTGTCCAAATAATACAAAAATACTAATCCAAAGAGATAACATCCTCCCCCCAATGTTTATAGCACTATTATCCACAATAACCAAACTATGGAAACAGCCTAAATGTCCATTGACTGTTGATAATTAAAGAAGATGTGGGGTGTGTGTGTGTGTGTGTGTGTGTACTGTGTGTGTGTAATATATATATAAAATGGAATATTACTCCACCATCAAAAGGAATAAAATCTTGCCATTTGAAGAGACATGAATGGAGCTAGAGAGTATTATACTAAGCAAAGTAAGTTAGAGAAAGGCAAATACTGTATAATTTCAGTCATTTGTGGAATTTAAGAAACTAAACAAATGAGCAAACAGGAAATATATAGTGAGGCAAATCCAGAAAAGAGTGCTGATTTTTTTTGCACTTTCTTAATTTTGAATTTATGTGTGTTTATGTTACATTCCAGAAACAATTGTGATGAAATTGATTCTATAGTTAAAAAGATATTCATCTGAAGGGACTTTTTTTTTTTTAAAGAAATGTATCCTCTCAGTTCTCTCGGAGAATAATTTTTTAAGCCATACAATATTGACAAAGACATAATTGATTGATATTGATTATAGCTATTAAATTCCTGAGTGGCTTTCTTACATTTCACACTTCATATCCAGGTAACTTTCTAAAGAACAGTTTTTCTCTTGTCACTCTCAGTTTAAAAACCTTCAAAGAATGGCATGCTGAAATGTTTGATTTCCTTAGTATTAGAACCCATGATTTTCCATCATCCTTAGCTTCATCTATTGCATATATCCTATATGACAATTAAAATCAATTATTTGATTGATTGATTATTTGATTTTATCTGAAAAGGGCCTCATATATTTGTTTTCTGCCTTTGCTCAAATGTTTTTTTTTTCCTTTCCAAACTCTTCTGTTCTCATGCTACCTGCTAAAATCTCATCCATTTGTAATGACCAGCTTAAATACTACCTCTTTGTGAAGATCTTGAAGATATTCCTGATTATTCTCATTTAAAAGTTTAGTCTTATTTCAGCTTAAATGCTTATTATTCATTGTAGAAAAAACTTAACGGAATTTTTTTTTTTTTGTCATTTGTGTATTATATCTTGTTCTCAATTTTAAACTTCTTAGGGGCAGAAATATTGGTTGTATTTGTATGGTATTTAAAAAGAAGTCTACTGAATTTTATAAGCTTTTTCATAGACATTATAGCATACTTATTTATTTATTTTAAGTTTTTATTTATTTATTTGACACACAGAGAGAGAATGCGCATAGTCCTTGGGAGAGGCAGGCAGAGGGAGAGGGAGAAGCCGGCTCCCAGCTGAGCAGGGAGCCTGATGCAGGACTCGATCCCAGGACCTTGGGATCATGACTTCAGCCAGGCGCCCTGATGGCGTACTTACTTTAAAACAAAAGGATGATGCGTGTACATAATTAGGTGTGATGGATTGAAATTATTTCTTTCAAAGATAGATGGAGAAACTTCCCTGCAAAGCTATGTGGTAGTATTTATTAGGCTTAAGTATGGCATATTTTATTGAATTGCACATTTTACCTGAAGATCAATAATTTAGAGCATTATTTTATATTAAAAATTAGTGTGTTGTGCTACATGTGCTAAATTTGGCATGAGATTTAAAGATAAAACATGAGAACTCAAAAACTATTTAAACTGCAATCATGTTTTGTGGAACGTATCTAAGTTTTTTAGGTAGCCTCATAATTTATTACCTTAGAAAGAAAACATTTGAAAATCACTGGAGGTGGTGGAAGTACCACAAGAGAGAGGAACATTTAAGAACCCAGGGAACCTAACACACAGTAAAAATTCAAAAAATACTTGGTAGGAGACACACTAGAGAAATTTTGCATTCACAGATTCCAGTGTAGTAATGCAGGAATACCAAACTAATAGCAAATTATGTCTCAAAAAATTGTAAAGTTTTATAAAACTTGGTAGCTGTGAAACCGGACTAATATATTTCGGTAGTAGTTATGAGATCTATATATCACTACTATATATGTTTTAAAATAATAGCAGTAAGTATTGTTCATAACCTCATCCCTATGATTTTAAATAACAATATAATCATAATGATAAATATACTAATTCTAAATCTATTGTTATAATTATTTGATTATAAAACCAGTTTTCTATATTGTTTTATTCTAGAATATCTGTGCAGGGAATCCAGCAATCAGTAAGCAAAATGTTTACTTTTGACAAGTCCCAAATTATTCTAGGTTAATAGTAAAAATGTACTTGTATTTTAACCATGCTCCATTTTTTTTTAAAGATTTTATTTATTTATTTGAGAGAGAGACAGTGAGAGAGAACATGAGCGAGGAGAAGGTCAGAGGGAGAAGCAGACTCCCCATGGAGCTGGGAGCCCGATGTGGGACTCAATCCCGGGACTCCAGGATCATGACCTGAGCCGAAGGCAGTCATCCAACCAATTGAGCCACCCAGGCGCCCCAAGAATCACCAGTTCTATACTGTACTCAATGCTCACCTAAATAAATGTTGTTACTGTCTATCACCAAAGAACCTTCCTATAGTATTAATGACTATATTCCCTATGCTGTACTTTTAATCTTTGTGACTTTTTTATTGTATAACTGGAAGTTTGTACTTATTAATCCCCTTCATTTTATCTGTATTTTATCCTAGCAACCACCAGTTCAGTTTTTTCTCTGAATTTAATGGTCTGTTTTTTCTGTTTGTTTGTTCATGGTTTTTTTTTTTTTTTTTAAAGATTCCATGTATAAAGTGAAATCATATGGTATTTGCTTTTCTCTGTCTAATTTATTTTACTTACCTAATACCTTCTAGGTCCATCCAGAGTGTTGCAAATGACAGGGTCTCGTTATTTTTGATCAATGAATAATATTTTATTTTACCACATCTTCTTTATTCATTCATCTATTGACGGACACTTGGGCAGCTTCCATATCTTAGTTCTTGTAAATAATGCTGCAATAAATATAGGGATGCATACATCTTTTCAAAATTACTGTTTTTATTTTCTTTATGTAAATACCCAGGAGTGGAATTACTGGATCATATGATACTTCTATTTGTAATTTTTGAGGAACTGCCACTTTTTTCCACAGTGACTACACCAATTAACATTCCCACCATCCATGCAGGATGGTTCAACACATGTTCTTCTTGTTGGTTCGATGGTATTTGAAGTATTTTTATATTTATAAATATGTAATAATTTCTATATATTTCATATTTTTATTTAGACATTATCCATTTGAAAACACTCAGGAAACACTGCATACTGGCATAGCCAAACTTGTCTCTTCATACTGTATCCAAGCTCCGATTTGCATTTCCTCCCCTCAGCTTTTATAGTTACTTTATTTCCCATCTGACATGCCTTTTTCATCTTTTCTCATAGGCTTTACAAATCTTAAGATTTCTCTTGAAAGCCTTGTTGACAGAAGAATCCCTGTCTTTGAATTCTGTGAATCTATTTTTTGGGAACCTATTATTTATCAAATACTATACAAATGGCATTTGCTGTAGTTTCAACATATTCAGTCTCACTGTGCAATCCTTTGAGTACTTGGGGAATTAACTATAGTTCCTTATGTGGTATTTGTTTTACATATTTAATCTCTGTGAACTTATAGGGACAGATCATGTCTTAAACTAATATGAATATAATGATAATTCAAAAAATATTTATACATTTCAGTTTAAGAAATATTAATTGTTCATTTGGGGCAGGGTTTTCTGGGAGATTAATAAGACTGTTTCTTTGTCCCAGGATTTAAGGTCCCGAGAAATTTGGGGAAGAGATTAGGCAAATATTAAGGATAATTATAACAATTTTTCTTTAAGCAGTATAACAAAATATAGGCGAGGGTCCCAGGAGGCGGTTTCTCATTTTGTTTGGAGTATAATGAGGATATTTATAATAGGAAACTTCTAGGACTGCAAAAGTTTTTAAGCTGTAAAGATACGGTTAAGTAATCTAAGTTCAAGAAACAGTGATAAGGATGAATCTAGAGTGTATAACACTAAGCAAAATAAGTTAGAGAAGGACAAATACCATATGGTTTCACTCATATGTGTAATTTAAGAAACAAATGAGCAAAGGTTAAAAAGATAAAAAGACAGAGGCAAACCTAGAGGCCTACTCTCAACTATAGAGAATAAACTGATGGTTTAAGAGGAGATGTGGGTGGAGTCGGATTAAATAGGTCCTGGGTGTAAAAGAGGGCACTTGGGATAAGCACAGGGTGTTATATGCAAGTATTGAATCACTATATTATACACCTGAAATTAATATGACACTGTATGTTAACTAACTAGAATTTCAGTAAAGACATGCAAAAAAAAAAAAAAAAAAAAGGAACAGCATAGATAGTCATATACAAGAAAGTATAGACCATGTTTGCAGAACAAATAGCAAGTGGGAAAAACATACATAAGATCCCCAGGAGATCTCTATAAATAATAAGAGTCAGCTAAAAATTTAAGTGAAAATTAAGTAGATTCTGAATATTGGTGATACTTAATGTTACATTATTGAGGCATTTGCTTGAATTTTGTAGACAAGGGTCAACATGAAGATTTTAAACAAGGGAGTAATGCCATTTGAGGAGTGATTTAAATAGATTAGTTTAGCAACATTGGGCAAAATAGATTGAATGAGTTTTTAAATAAATTGAGTTCTCTAGAAAGTAGACCCTTGTAGATAATGGGTAATGAAGGCCTTAAATGCATGCTGACTGTTGCAAAAGAGAGATTAGTGTCTGAAGATATTTCAGTTATTGAATGAATACAACATGGCAGCTGATAAGAGAGTGCTACAGAGGGAGAAATCAGTCTTCAAAGAACTTGTTTAATGGAAGATCTTGGGTCTTACTAAGTTAAGAGAAAAGTCAGGGAAATGGTCAGGTAACATGGGTTGATGAGAATACCTAGAACAGTGGAGGTCCCAACATTTTCAGGACATGTGAATCACCTGGGATACTTTAAAAAATACTGATGACTAAATTGCACCCTTGGAAACTCCATTGTGTTGGGTACAGGAAGCTTAAAAGCTCCCTAAGACAATTCTCATATTAAGGGAAGTTCTCATCTAGATTCTGACTGCTTAATGCAGTTCACAAACCAGCAATATTCACATTATCTGGAAACATGATGGAAATTTACATTTTTAGACCCCCACCACAGAATACCTTAAATCAAATCTGCAATTTGAATACTTGCTTAGGTGATTTGTATGCATATTACATTTTTAGTAGTGCTTATCTATACACGCTAGAGTCATCTGAGGTGCTTTAAATACCAACCACATCTTGATTCCACCCTCAGAAATTCTGATTTAATTAGTATGGGGGGTGGCTAGGGTAGGTGTAGGTATTGTTTTAAAAGTTCCCCGGAAGATACAGACATGAGTTAGAGATGAGAGCTACAGGTATAGTGTTGTTACCTATACATCCAAGAGTCAGAATCCCAGGGGAGTTCCCCCCCCCAACCCTTGATTGCTGGTAACAGCATTAAAATGTAACTAGAAGGAGAATGAGAAATGTTTTTGTTCTCTAAATGTATTGCAAGATAGAAGGTTGGTTAATGAGAATCTACAGAAATATTTTACGTGACTTGAATTTTAGGTTTATTTGGAGCAATTTGGAGCAAGATTGAAGAATAAAACAGTGCAAAAAGGTCTCCCAGAAAGCACTTTAAATATCCATATCATCAGTGTACAATAATCTATTTGGAGTTAAGGTAAACTTTTTAGGCATCTCTGATTTTTCCTTCTGAACCGATGTGGATAGCTACCCCATTTTGAGGGACTTTATAATGACAGCCAATGTGAATTGTTGCCACACTCAATTTGCAAGGGCAGAGTTTCAAGCTAGAATAATTGCCTATTCCACTCCAGAGATGGAATGCTGACTGCTTCATTACTAGCTGGATGAAGCAGGGCATGAGCAATTTCAGACAATGTGAACCATGCTCCTTTACACTACCCATGGGTGCTAGTTCCCAAATCTACTTACTCACTCTCCCCAAGTGACAACAGATATGTTTTGCTTGCTGAAAGATGCCCTGGATAGGACTAAAAGAGTTGAGCAAATGCACGGTGCCATGCTCTCTACACAGTGAATCAATAACTATGTTGGAATATTACATAAGACATTGTGGAATCAGTGATTTGGTTTCTGCCATTATTAATTTTTTTCCATCTAACTTTATTCCACTTCCAAGACAAAGGGAAGGACTGTTAGAGGGTCTATTAATAATAATAATAATATTGACATATGCCAAGCCAATAAATATTAAATAGGAAGGTTTAACTCAGAATTTTATCTGTTTCAAGAAGTTTTATGGAAAAGCCCATGAACCTTGGGAAATAATGTTTTTAAAAAACATTTACGCTTAGAACTTTGCATAGTTGATAAAAACTCTTATGAGAACCATTTTAAGGCATAACATTTTTTTTCTCAATTTAAGTTACTTATAATATGCTAAAGGTACAACTTAAATAACAAATTAGTTCATTTGAAATTGGTATTCGTTTCATTCTGAGTTAGAGGAAACATTACCATTGCTTGCGACAAGAGTGAATTTCAGATTTGTATTAGTGAATTATAAATTATAGTTTTAAACCATATCTAAGCACATGGAACATTAGAAGTAGTTTCTGGTACAATGGAAACCATGATGGAAATATTGGTAAGAATGGATTCAAGTAACTAAACATAATTTATTTATTCTTTTATTAATTGTGAATTACTCTATATTTATATCTCTTTCTATGTATAGTTGCAAAATATACATGCATAAAAATGATGAGAGTAAAGTATAAATTATTTTCTAAAGAATTATGTACACCACACCAAGTTTAGAAATTCAACATTTTTAGTTACTCCAGAGTCTCCTGTGTGTCTTCCTCATCACCCTTATTCTGTTCAGACATAAAGAGTTTCTTGAATTTTGTAATGTTTTTAATAGGTAATATTGAGTTATAATGCACATAACATGCAGTTCACCCTCTTAAGGTGAACAATTCAGTGGTTTTTAGTACATTCACAGATATGTTTAAATATAGGCACAATCAAATGTAGAACATTTTTACCACTCCAGAAAGAAACTCTATTTGATAATAATCAGTTCACATTCTCCATCCCCCAAATCTGTCCCCAAATGATATTAATTTGCTTTGGCTTTCTTTACATTTTCTTATTTTGGATACATCAGGTAAGTGGAATGACAGAGTGTGTGATCTTTTGCAATATTTTGAGTTAGCATAGCATTTTCATGTTTCATCTATGTTGAAAAATGTATCAGCACTTCATTTTTTTGACTGAATAATACTCCATTGTATGAGTATACCACATTTTGCTTATCCGTTTGTCAGCTGATTAAACATGTAGGTTATTTCTACTTTTAGCTAATGTGAATAATGCTACTTTCAGCTAATGTGAATAATATAAATATTCATGTACAAGTTTCTGTGCAGGTATATATTTTCATTTCATAGTGGAAGAAGACATAAAAATAGTAAGCATGGGGTCTCTGTATTAAGAATTGATTTTCCATAATTTCTGAATCCACTAATATAATATATGTGTATGATATGTGTGTATGTACACATGTGTATGAATATGTATTTGTCATTTATTTTATATGACCTGTTGTATATATCACATATAAGGTATTATATGTATCAAATAATATGCATAGCATATCTTCTAGGAAATAAGCAGAGACATAAATCCTGTTTTTTATAAAATTAGAGAATTTTTGCATCTTGAAAATATCCACATTTTAAAATTCATATTACCCTAGTTTATTTTCCATCAGTGCTTAGAATCATCTTTATCCCAGAGGAAATCCTTTAACATGTTTATGAAAACTCTTCTAATAAGACTCAGGCAACATATCTTTTCATTAGGGAGCTAAATAATATCCATTCATATTATCTGTTAGCTGTTTAGGAAATATATATTGAGAAATAATGAATAGGTAATTCATCTATTTTTATTCTTTAAGTAAGTTGTTTTAAACATGAAGGCAGAAAGTTATCTATGTGAAGTATTACATAATTCAGAAACTTTTGACAAGTGAACTACAGTTTCAAAAGCCCCCCATATACAGCTAGACTTACCCATTTCTTATGGTAGGTACATACACATTTTTGCTTCCAGATTTAGCTATAAATATTTTTATTCTAAGAACATACTTGGGTATTTGAAGCTGACCCACTGGTGATTCTTTTTTTCTTTTTTGTAAACATGGCACCTCATCTTGGCGGAATTCCTCAGAGAAAAGTAATTATGAAATTGGGTAAAAAAAAAAAAAAAAGCAAGATGAAACTAACAAAATAAGATCAAGACTAAAGTACTGTTTTAACTCTCAGAATAACCGTTGTGTGCATTGTGTAAAAAAGAAAGGATTTAATTAAAGTAATATCAGGAATAAGTTATACCTAAATGATATCTTAATGGAGAATGTTAGAATTATTTTAAATTTGGCTATATATGTATTTTTCTTTGTGATTTTGTAGAATCACTTATTAAATCAAGTAAATAATTTATTGTCTTACTATAATATAATCATTTGGAATCTACATTGACAGTAAATAGTTTTCATTGCCTACTCGATAGGAATGGTGTAATATTACCAAAAGAGAATGGTTGTCAAATAAAAAGTTTGGTAACTTTTATGTAATAGGAATATGCTGTAAATTTGGGGGTTATTACCTCCTATAATATTTTATACCTTACATATTATTAGTTTCTCTCTCTTTTCTTTTCCTTCCTTCCTTCCTTCCTTCCTTCCTTCCTTCCTCACCACCTCCCTACCCCTCTTCCTTCTCTTCTTCTACCTCCTCCTTTTCCCCCTCTTTCTCCTCCTTCTTCTTCTTTTTTTCTTGTAAAACAGTTAAATTGTCATTGAAATTACCAGTTTATTCTTTGGGCATTGTATCTGATAAACAAATTAGACTTTTGTCTTTTTTTAAAATTGCATAGCAGTAAAATAATATAATTTCTCACTAGAGCCATAGGTAAGGTAGTAGTCAACAAAGACATAAATTAAAGTTTGCCCTTTTTTGTGGCTTGTTAGTGTTTAGAGTTTATTAATTTAAGGTTCCAAATTAAAGTTATTGATTTTATGGGGATTTAGAAATAAGCAGAGATAAAAACTTTCATGAAATGCATGTACATACAAGTTGATGTATATAATCTTTTAAAGTTCACTGTAAGTGAATCAGTGAGAGTCATTTTAGGTTAGTGTCAATCAGTTCCTGCCACATTCTGTCAAGGTTGCTTGAATCATGATAAATAAAACTCATTCAATTAAATAAATTTTAGTTCCTACTTCTCTTTGTATAGCTCTGACTTTGTATAGCTCTCTTTGTATAAACTCTGACGTTTTCTTCTAAACATCTTATATACATATGGCATTTTATCTCTTAACTCAATTTAGTCTTAATTTTTAAAGTATGAGTTTTAGGAGGAATTAGAAAGAGGAAGTAGGGGCGCCTGGGTGGCTCAATGGGTTAAGCCTCTGCCTTCTGCTCAGGTCATGATCTCAGGGCCCTGAGATTGAGCCCCACATCGGGCTCTCTGCTCAGTGGAGAGCCTGCTTCCTCCTCCTCCTCCTCTCTCTCTCTCTCTGCCTGCCTCTCTGCCTATTTGTGATCTCTGTCAAATAAATTAAATAAAATATTAAAAAAAAAGGAAGTAAAAGCTATAAGGTGCATACTATGTTCATTTATATTTTATGGTCCTACCTTTTCAAAGCTCTCTCACTTGTTCCTTAAGATAACTTTATTAGGTTTGTATTTTTATATCATTTCTTTAAAAAAAACAAGGTTCAGAAAGCTTTAGCAGTTTTCTGGAAATCATAGAGTATGAGTGAGTCAGAATTAAAGCTGAGATATGTTCAGTTGCAGAGACCTAACCTGTTCTTCTAAATCATTCCTACCAGAAATCATACTCTTCAAATTATCTAGAAATCAAGGATACCTGCATGTTTCAGAATAGGCTAGGTTATGCTCTGTTAATAATAAGTATGCCAGTAATCTTACTAAGTTGACATACCAGCTTGGATACTCTGGCATGAGTTGCCTTAAAATTTATTTCTTTGTAAAATTTACAAAGAGATCCAGGCTATTAGAGGCTTTGTTCCTACACAGTCTTCCATAGTCACCAGAGAAGCAGGAAGAGATACTGTACATAGATTCTTAGAATTTCAGCTAGGAAATAACATATGCCATTTATTTTCATTTCCTTGGCCAAAGAAAGTCACATAATCGGGTATAATTTCATAGGGGGCAATGAAGCCCAATCCTATCCAGTTCCTAAAAAGGGGAAAATAAAACTATTTGATGTAAGCATCAGTGGCTACAAATGTTCATCCTCTAGTCAGCACATACTTAGCTGACCTTTCCGTAGGCAACATACACTCATCCTCATGAGGCAAGGCCAAAATATCCCATTAATTCACAGCTTTATCTCAAAATTCATTATGTTTACATGATATGCAGTAGCCTGAACATTAGGTTTGATGCAGAGCTTCATGATAAGGCTTGTAAACTCAAAACACAAGTTCTCTGCCTCTTACCTATCTAATAAATGGTGACAGAACAGGCAAAACCATACTAAACAGTCTTGGTTTGAATGGAGAGGATGAGAAACAGCAATAACCAGTACTGCGATTTTGAAATTCTGCTTGGCAGAGATCATAATTCTACACTGAGGAAGGGGAAAGTTTCTTAATTAGATGTGAATTTTGCTCTCCTCTAGGCATCTCCAGTCTGTTGGCTGTGACCTCTAGGGGTTTTGGTTTTGTTTTTATTTTTCTCTTCATTCTCTTTCTGGGCCACATCTGAAGTGGGCATTAGAAAATAAACCTTCCTTGGGGGCTGGGCTGAGCAGTTTCCTCAGTGTGATTCCTGCCTCTCCAGCTTGGGACTTAAGGATCATTTTTTTTTTTTTAA
The DNA here is from genome assembly GCF_022355385.1 of Mustela nigripes. Taxonomy (NCBI): domain Eukaryota; kingdom Metazoa; phylum Chordata; class Mammalia; order Carnivora; family Mustelidae; genus Mustela; species Mustela nigripes. The sequence goes on from NC_081568.1 coordinate 125,372,784, forward strand.
TATTTTGTTTATTTATTTGACAGACAGAGATCACAAGCAGGCACAGAGGCAGGCAGAGAGAGAGAGAGGAGAAAGCAGGCTCCCTGCCAAGCAGAGAGTCCGATGCGGTACTGGATCCCAGGACCCTGAGATCATGACCTGAGACAAAGGCAGAGGCTTAACCCACTGAGCCACCCAGGCACGCCTTAAGGATCATTTTGATGTGCAAAGAATCACAGACTTTTTGAATCTAGGCTCATTCTCTAGGAATATAACTCTCTTAAAATTCGGTATACTTACTATCCATTTAATTCCAGTCCGTTTTTTTTTTTTTTTTTAATTGGTCACAATGTCCTAAGGGTATTTTGGAGTTGACATAATGTAGTTGAGCTCTATCTTGTCTACACTTTTCAGCAAATCTATTTTTCCTATTATAATTTTAATTTCACCAGTAAAAAGTCAAAGTAAAAAAAAAAAAAAAGGCTACATCTGAGAAAACTTTTTTACCCTGCTTGCTTCCACATCAGTTAGGAAGAAGGTCCTGTTTGACATCTAAGCATCACAACTATGATGTCTCCTTTTCAAGATACCCACCCTTACTGCCCTAGATCAGAACCTCACCATTCATTAAAGTTTTCTGACTAATAATTCTGTCTCCAATGTGGCCACCTCACCATTTTTCACCACTCTAATGCTAAAATAATTGGTAATGAGAGTTCTTAGATTTGTCTAACTTTTTTTTCTTTCTTGTCTCTGTGTTTCGTTTTTGTCACTTAGTTGCTGTTACCTTGGGTTAATACTTGTCTTCTTGGAAAGTCTTTAGCCTATTTTCCCTGATCTGTTTTGTCAATTGAAATGATTTACTTGGTAGAACAATCTTAATTTATTTGGTAGAACAATCTTACTAAATGGCATATTTATTATCTGCATTTCTTTGGGTCAGGAATTTGGTTTATCAGAGTCCTTTGTGTCAGGGTCTTTAATAAAGGCTACACTCAACTTGTCATCTGGCGCTGAGGTCTCACCTGACTCCTAGAAGGTTGGAATGATCAACGTCTGTGCTCCTTTACATGTTGAAAGGATTTGGTTTTTCAAGAACTGTTAGAATGAGGGCCCCATTTCCTTATTGACTCTTGGCTGGAGGAGGCTGCCCTCAGTCTTTGCCTTATGCACATATCAGACATGGCATTTTGTTCCTCTAAAACCTGCAAGAAACAGAATCTGCAGGCAAGATGGTAAGTTGCTATCTTATGTAACATAATCTTACAAGTAACACGCATCACCTTTGCCATTGTTTAGATGCCAATAACAGGCCTATCCAAACTCAAGGGAAGGGATTTACACACAGTGGGAATACCAAGAGGAAGAAATTAATTTGCATTTATCTTATAACCTGCCTCACACAGATGTGATAGATAACTGTAGATTTGATTTAATCTTTGTGAAAGCCTGAGGTATAATTTTTACTTTGTCTTTTGTCTCTTAAGACTTCTCAGTTTAATCTTATACTAGTTAGGATTAAAAAATAAATTACCTTTTTCAAAACTGTAAGTTTCTGTTTTCAGAACTTGATATTATCTTTCACTACTACTTGCACACTGGCTAGTTATTTTTTGTGACCAGTAGTACTTTGTGTAATATCTTGCCAGTTCAGTCAGCTGCAGTCAAAACACACTAACAATCTGTTCTCCATTTCGTTCCCTAAGGCTGCTGTCCCGTAGAAGTTCACAGCCAAGAGAGAGTAGGGAGAACAGCATCAGCCCTCTTTGCTTCTGATTCCAGATGTTTCTATCTCCTCTACTAGTCCCACACTCAGTGATACAGTGGTTCAGGATATTTCTCCTGTACTGCGTACAGTGAGAATTAAGTGTCACTTAATTCCAGACTCGCCAAACTCTCTGGAGAATTCCATCTCCACCCTTGTCTTTTGAAGCCAACTCTGAAAGTAAAAGTAGTAGAGGAACCATCTCTAAGCCCCACATAAGGACTACACTTCTCTCTGATTCCACTTTATCATTCAGAGGCAAGAAAGCCTGCCCTCTGTACTGGCTATTATATATATCTGTTATTCTTCTAAAATATTTAGTTGAAAAATTTGCTTCTAGAGAGTAACATGTGATGACTAAGAACCCTACCATTCTTATTTTCAGTAAGTTATTATTTAGTATTTAATATATCTTGAGAAAAATGATGTGTATATGTATATAGGAATGCAAAAATGTATATATTGGAGCTATGCTTTGGCATGAAATTACAGAATAGCTCCAAAAGAGAAGAATTGGTGTCCTCTATTTCTGAGGTGTATAGTCTCTGAATCAGAGAACAGGTGAGGATTAAAGCATGTCTTCCATTATTTTTTACTAGATAGGGTTAGTTCTGTGAACTGCATGTGTCATGGACTTGTGGACCTTAAGTCTGAGTAGCTTTTTTTTTTTTAATGATTTATTTGTTTATTTGAGAGGGAAGGGTTGGAGGGGCAGAGGTATATGGAGAGAAAGTCTTAAGCAGGCTCCACATTCAGCATGGAACCTGACATGGGGCCTGATCTCCGGACCTGGGGATCATAACTTGAGCTGAAACCAAGAGTTGGACTCTTAACTGACTACGCCATTCAGGCACCCAGGTCTGAGTAGCTTTTTAAAAATTAATTCATTTATTTGTAGTTGAAGAATAGTTGACATACAATATTATATTGGTTTCAGGTTTATAACAGTGATTTGACAGTTATATACTTTATGAAATGCTCATGATGATAAGTATAGTTACCATCTGTCCCCATACAAAATTATTGCAGTATTATTGACTGTATTCTTTATGCTGTACTTTACATCCTAGTAACTTATATATTTTATAACTGGCTGTTTGTATTTTTTAGTTTTTGCTCCCCTGCATGGCAATGACCAGTTCTATTTATGTTTCACAACAGTCTCTGTTCTGTTTTGTTTTGTTTTTTAGATTCCAAATAAGTGAATAAGTGAAATTATATAGTATTTGTCATTCTCTATATGACTTCTTCAGTTCTCATAATACCCTCTAGGACCATCTATGTTATTGCAAATGGTACGACACCATTCTTTTTAATGACTGAGTATTATTCCATTGTATATGTATACCAAATCTTCTTTATTCATTCATCTATTAATGGGCATTTAGGTTGGTTTTTATCTTGATCCATGTAAATAATGCATATAAAGCGGGGCATTTATCTTTTTAAATTATTTTTTTCATTTCATTTGGTAAATACCCAGAAGTGGTTACTTGGTTATATGTTGTTTCTATTTTTAATCTTTTGAGGAATCTCCATACTGGTTTCCATAGTAGCTTGTTTTTTCTTCAGTCAGACTTTCTGAATCAAATATTTTTTCAGTTCCTCTAAGTTTTGGCTTGTCAGTATTAAATTTCATGTTACAGATGTTTTTTAATCCCTCATTTATGTCTTGGTTATTTTGTGAGAAAGTGGAAGAAGCTAATTGTCATAAGTTCCTGGCTTGAAGGCTATTAAACATGCTTTCAGATTTTTAATCATAGTATGATTATATTTAATAATATGCTATATTTTACTACTTTTAATTCTATAATATTTAAGTAAATATTTTATATTGATAAAATTGTATGTTAATAACCTGGAGAAGTGCCACCCTAGAAAGAAATGAAGATTCAAAAAAGTTACATAATACTGTCAATTATAGTGTGAATTAGGAAACTAGAAAGGACACTGTGGTCAATACTTAAGTAATGTCAATTCAATTCAAATGTGAATATAATATATAGTTTTAATTGGATTTATGTGTATATAAAATAAAATATTGGCAGAATTTTATGATGTGTCATTATAATAAAAGTAGCTCTTAGAGATGCATCTCTAACATATTCTTGAAATTCTAAGAATGTATACCCAGTGTATGAGAAATTACAGAAATAAATAAGGTTGGAGAGTAAGTAAAGGAGAATCTTTCTGAAACATACTGCTGCCATGTCCTCTAGCACACAAAATTGTTTTTGTAATTGTTGTTGTAATAATGACTTTTCTTTTTTCTTATTTTTAAATCTAAAATTAGCAAATAATAGGTAGCCAGAATAAGGAATCCCTGAGCAATGTATATAGGGCTTAAAGTCATCAATACCTCAAGAATTAAACCATCGCAGTGATTATCTTTTGCTTATTTGAGAAGTGTGATCTATTGCCTACTCACCATTTAGAGATGCATATATCAATATACCTCTGTCCAAATAAGATCATTTGGAAACATCTACAGGGGCACATGACTTTTTTATCCAATTTCTGTTCAATAATTAACTTTTTAAGAAAAGTACTACATAAGGAATATAGTCCCATCTGAATTTTATTTCGTTCTTTTAATTTAATTTAATTGTTTTCAGTGAATTTTATTTCTTTAAACAAACTTGCTATTGTCCAGGTGGGGAGACATACACTTAGTATATTTTAGTGGTGCCATGCCAGTGCCTCAATGTATTTTCATAATAATATAAAGCTTGCCCCTACTAGGAAGCAATAATAAATAACAGAAGCTTTAAGTGTAATAACACTTAGAAAACAAACTTTATATAAAGATCTTTCTAAATTTATGTTTAAATTAAACTATATGTAAATTATAATATTTGTGTTAAATTTATACTTAAATTACATGTGTAATTTAAAACTTATATTTGTATTTATTTGCATATGATTATAACACAAATTTAATTTATAACATAATTATATTTACAATAATGCCATGAGTTGGGATTTATTTAAGGAAGCACTGTAGAATCCCTGGTACAGCAGTCAGTATAGTTTGTTGAGATAAAAAGGGATAATAACTTCTTATATATTAGTGTATTTAATGAAGTAAAATACACTATTTTGCAATAAATGTGATACATTGTATTTGTCTCTGACTGCCTCAAAAGTGAATACTATCACAATAAATTTTACATTTGTATTCATAAATTAATGTGTTATACACGATAGGCCTATTTTTATAGATATTATAGATATATAATATATATTTCTACATTTAGCTTGAATTTAATATTGGCAATAAAACATGATCTTGTAGTGGAAGTTGACAATAAATATTCTTTGTAGCCAACTAGATTTTGACATACAATTAAGGAGAGTCTCACAGAGTAATTTTCACATAGATCAATAACATTAGAATCTCAGCACAATTCTGCCTCTGCTGATACAAATGAAGGACTCATTTTAAATTACTTCAGCTAAAATGGGATTACTCAAGTAATGTAGGATAAAATATCTTTCTTTAGGCAGTGTTGAGGACTTCACATAAGAAAAGATAAATATTTAAGTAATAATTTAATCATGGATTTTTGGAACTTATTAAAGTTATGACACAGATGGTTTGTTATACGGAAAAGAGCTAATTTTATAACATATAAGCAAATAGATTATTGGAACTTGTTCATTTACAATGTGTTATATGTGTTTAGCTATTGCACAGTAAGTCCAACTATTTTTTTTATTATAAAACTCATCCATATATTGAAAACATCTGGAGACAAGACCTAAGGAAAGGATAGAATAGTGTCTATTCTACCAATGGCTCTGTTTCTCTATTTTTATGCCCCCATATTTTTACCAAACTCTCATCCTCTGAATCAGATTTGCCTATCTAAATTATACTTCTTCACTGAGAATCCACATTATCCCCTTTATTCATCTGAGAGGCTCAGAGGGAAAAAAGAGACAAGTCTAAAATGAAACCCTTTTAATAAGGCTGTGTGTCAAGAACCTGGGGTCATTCGTGGATAAAGTACTGTATAAAAACTATAAAAGGGGTGCTTGGGTGGTTCAGTGGGTTAGGCAGGCCTCTGCCTTTGGGTTGGGTCATGATCTCAGGGTCCTGGGATCGGGCCCCGCATTGGGCTCTCCTCTCAGCGGAGAGCCTGTTTCTCCCTCTCTCTCTCTCTGCCTGCCTCTATGCTTACTTGTGATCTCTGTCTCTGTCAAATAAATAAATAAAATATGTAAAAATATAAAATAAAGTAATACCAGATCATTTAGTAAAGACTTGCCCAGTTAAGATTTAAATTAAGTTAGGAGTTCTGACTGCAGAATCCATATCCTTAGCCACCATGCTATACAACCTCTCTGGATGACTTTTTATGTCCACTGGCTTTTTATGATGACATACTTTCTGCTTTATTAATTAGTACTGGAAAACTGAAGTTGCATTCACATTTTAGTTGCTTGCAAGAAGATTTATATTTTAATAGGCTGCACAAAAATGTTTAGTGACTGTTTCAAAGTCTGGCTGTTGAAGGGGAGAGGAAATGCTCATTTGTTTGAGCAATGAGTCTTTCTTGTTAAGACTATGGAAGTTGTGAAATCATTTTATTTTTCCTTTCTTCTGAATCTTTTCATGTGTCAGCTGTAATGCTGTTTTAATCAAAGACATTTGATTACCATCTATGTTCTTCTCTAAAACTGAATGGAGAGCTTTGTGGAAGATTGGCAGGCTTGAGTAGTGGACTATTTTGGCATTGGCAAAGTATTGCAACAGAAGAGAACTTGCAACTCTTCTGTTCTATGGTTGTCAAAGCAGAATTCAATGCCAAACTTGGCAAAGGTTCCAGAGCTTTTTGCTTCATCAATTACTGGTTCCCTGAGAAGCCCGAGCCATCTCTTTCTATTCCAAGAAGGTGTTCCCATTGGTCAACTAGTTTAAGAATCCGTAGTGGGTTGCTGTGGTATTTTCATTAGGATACGAATACCAGTCATATTTTTATCTGTAATATAAAAGACCTTAGGGAAGATACGAATTCCATTCAATCCTATTCAGAATTTGTATTATTAGAAAATGCTGCCTGAATAAATGTCACAGTCCTCCTTCCTGGGTACAGTCTCTATAATCAGATGGATAGGTCTTATTCCTGCTCCATTTGCTTGGTAACTGTGGTACTTTTGAATAAATGCCCAATAGGCTTCTTCATATGTTAAATAGGTATAAAAATAAGACAGATTTGATAGTATTTGTCTGAGGAATAATTGAGATGATTTCCATTAAGTAATAATGGCTCTTCCTGGGACATAGTCAGCATTCAATAAATATTTGCTGCCTTCATCATGATTATGATCATGGACATAAATAAGTCTAGATAAATAAAAACATTATGAGGCAGCTTTATATTTCTTTATGCATATGATAACATACAAGGAAATAGGAGGGCAAAGGAAGATTGGAATGGGGGAAAAATGTATTGATTCAAAGTAGATTGACATAATCTGGAATACAAAAGACTTGGTCATAATTTGAAATACTAAAGACAGGAAGACTTATGGCAGGATTCTTTGGAGAATTTAGTAATCCATCATATATCCTAGAGAGACCTGGATATAGATTATCTTTATTAAGTTCTCTCTTTCTCTCTCTCTCTCTTTTTTTTTTTTTTTTTTTTTTGAGAAACTAGATTTGCTGGGTCCAGAGTCAAAAGGAATTAGGCTTTTAGAATACAAGGTATTATGAAATATGCCCAAAAGAGTTAGAAGTCCAAAGGAAATAATTGTGAATCTATTCAAGATTGAAGTATTGCAGCTCCCCCTCAGTAAAAGGGGGCTACCGGCTTGGGAACCTCACACTGCTCACACTATTAGGAACAAGGCACAGGAAGTGTTTCTACAAAGATTTGGCTGGATTCTTCTTTTTTTAATTATAATTTTTGTGTTGTGTTATGTTAGACACCATTAGTTTTTGATGTAGAGTTCTGTGACTCATCGTTGGCTGGGTTTTTCTTATTTATCAGGGCTTAGCTGAAATGTGTCCTTCATAAGAGGCCATCCCAGACTACCTGATATTAACACCTCTCTCCCTTTCTCTTTTGTTGGTCTCATTTTCCCCTCTTTATTATACTTATAATAAATTGTAATTATTTAGGTATCATTTTTTATATAATATCCTCTAATGTCCGTGAATATAAACACCCTATATGATCGGTTTGTTAATATGTAGAGAACACTGGATATAGTGGTTTTGTACTGTAAGCCCTTAATACGAATTTGTTAAGTAAAGAGAAGAACAACAATTTACAATAACAAGGACAATAAAACTCCAGGTAATCTAATTCTACATTTGTTATAAAATAAAGGCAAAATTAAAAGGATAACCCCTCAACAATGCAACTTTTTTATGTTATTTCCTCCCTGCTTTGTGGAATTATCTCTTGGTTTAACCTGACCTGTACAAAATGTTGAGGGCAGGGAGGCAACATTTTTGCCCCATTTCTACAGCAATCATCTTGGTGATGCTTATTAATTTAAATACTTACCATATTTCTAACATATTCTGCCTCATATTTATAACAAATTCTATAACTGAAGTTCATCATAGAAAGCTCTGTGAGATTGTAAGCACCATCTTCCTAAGCTATATAAACTTTTTTAGTTCAGATACCTTTATGATAAATTACATTGTCTGCACTTTCCTGTATTTCATGAGACTTCCAAAGAACTTCCAATAACTTCTAAAGAAAAGATAATGATTTAGGATTGATTATCCACAGGGTCCCTTGAATAGCACATTGTTTGTAATTAATTCCTTTTCAGAAAAAAAAAATCTCTAATAGATTAAGAAGACCTGTTTACCACATTCTATTCCTAGCCATTGTAGGAATTAGAAAGATTTTTTGGGGGGAACATCAAATAAGAAAATGTATAAAGTAAAGGCTCTATAAACATACTATCAACATGTGTATCTGAATGGTGAAAAAAGCTTCCTTCCTTGAAGAAATAATCACTGTGTTCATTCTCTTTTGTAGACTCATAGCAGTTAAATGTAGCAACTTTAAGAAAATGTCTTTTATTTCAATATGGTAAGGAATTCTTGCTAGAGTAAGGTGATGTGTATTTACAAACTTGAGATTTCTACACAGATAGATTGAAGAGAAGCAGTAATTTTCAAATTCACAACAAGCATAGAATTCAAGCTATTTTCAAAATGTTCGTTTAAAGGGAAAATAATTGCTTTTGAAATAGTTATCAAGTAATAAGTCTTTTTTATTTTCTCCATTATTTTAGAAGCTGATATAAAGAGACATAGTACTCTCAGGAGAGCGCGTTTTGATTCCAGGTTTTTTTTTTAATTTATTTTTTATTTATTTTCAGCATAACAGTATTCATTATTTTTGTACCACACCCAGTGCTCCATGCAATCCGTGCCCTCTATAATACCCACCACCTGGTACCCCGGCCTCCCACCCCCCGCCCCTTCAAAATCCTCAAATTCTTTTTCAGAGTCCATAGTCTCTCATGGTTCCCTTCCCCTTCCAGTTTCTCCCAACTCCCTTCTCCTCTCTCACTCCCCATGTTCTCCATGCTGGTTTTGATTCCATTGTGCTTGATTAGCAGCTGGTATTACGATGAGTCCAAGTTACGTGAAGGGCCTAGGGAATGTACTCTATGAGGTGTCACCTCCTAGAGAAAGTACACAATAGCTAAGGGGAATATTTCATTCTTTTGAGTCTAAACAAATGTGGAGAAGTTACTATGAGTGACAAGAATCCAGGAGAGGACAGAGAACTGAAAGGAAACAGAAGGTCCTTAGAAGTGAGAAAATAATTTTTGTTATTAAACAGTTCATTCTAAGTTAGTTACTCAGGACTGGATCTGATACAGTAGGTCTTATATATATTTGAAATATTTTCCATACCCAAGTAAGTCTAAATATGGACATATGTGTATAAATATGTTAAACACACACACACACTATTCTTATAAAGGATCGGTCTTCAATACTTATAAAATACAGAATTAGTCTATGAGAAATGCAAAATTGTAAAAGATCATAAATATGGATAAGTAAAAAATCTTTGACAAAAATTAATTTGCACATTTCAGCCTTTTGAAGAACTCTAAGTATTATTACATATTCAAAAAAAAAAAAAAGTTACAGAGTCAGTGTTAAGAAATAGTTGAGTTCCTGGAACTTCGACCTGAGCTAGTTTGTAATGTGTGCTTCAGTGACTTCAGTGGTAACATGAATACAGTGATCCCTATATTAAAGGTCTGTTGTGTCAAGGGATAGTTTATGCAAAGGGTACCTGTCTTAGTTCTTTCAGATTCTATGACAGAATATCAAGGACTGGATGTCTTATAAACAACAGAAATTTATGTCTCACAATTGTGGAGATGGGAATTCCAAGATCATGGTGCTTGTAGATTTAGTGTCTTAATAAAGTCCAGCTTCCTGGTTCATAGAAGGCTGTCTTCTCACTGTGTCCTCACATAGTAGAAGGAGACAATGAGTTCTTCCAGTCCCCTTTATAAGAGCACTAATGCCTCATGATCAAATAATTCACCTCCCAAAGGCTGTACCTCCAAACACCATTACATTGGGAATTAGATTTCAACAGATAAATTTTTTGGCAGGGGAAGACACGAACACAAGGGTTATAACAATGCCCAACAGAAAAACAGCTGATTGAGGATACTCAGAAAATTTTTGTGTCCTTTCCCTGCCTCATTAAGAATGCCACTCTAAAATATAAGCATTTTAATGGTATGTGTTTTTTAAGTGCATTGCTTTTCATGATCTAAAATACAGAAGAAAAGAGCTAAGTAAAAAAGGAAGAAAAAATAGTTTACATATTTGTGGCTATCTCTCTGAGCCAAATGGTTTGACCAAGCAGTTTATGATTGTGAGAGTATTTTCAGTTGATGGCACCAGTGTGCTGATACTAGTCAATATTTTGTTGATTAAGCAGGTTACATGTGCCCTAAAGGGCACTTGATACTTGTTGTTAAAGTTTAGAAGTCCAGTTTCTATTTTTCCTCCATGATAAACCATTTTTTTTATGAGCGAGTTGATCACCCAAAAGTAGTTTTGATATTTGCTTCCAATAATAACTTCATAATAGCTTATGAACATAGAAAGTTGAGATCTCAACAGGTTGCACTATCTGGTACATAAGAGACTTTGATTTAGAAGATGAGTATTGACGGGTAGCCAACCTAGGTTTTCGAGAAATTTAATACATGAGAAATACCTGGTTTTTAAGAGCATTGACAACTTAAATGCCCACCAAAAATGAATGAATTTTAAAGTGTCCTCTTGAGTACTGTGTTTGAATGAACTCACCCATAGAATATGACTTGGTAGTTCTAAATGCTGGAGAGCATCACTAAACTGTTCATATAGCTAGCAAGCTTTTTATCTGTTGCTTAATTCTCCCTCTAGGTTACAATAATAAAATCACATCCATATATATATAGACCATTTATGTTCCTATTTTCTATAAAACACAAATAATCAAATAAACTATTTATTAGTTTGGTAACAGACTATGAATAGACAGGATTCTAGAACATAACCCAATTTCATATAGTTTAGAATTTCTAGTCATGTTAAACAGCTCTTGAAGATGTTAAGCAGCTTGGATTATTCATTAATAAAGTCTTGTTTAAAGGACTACAAGTCAGAATGGTCAATGATGTCATATTTTTAAAAATTCATTTTATAGGTTAAGCAGCTTGGATTATTCATTAATAAATTCTTGTTTAAAGGACTACAAGTAAGAATGGTCAATGATGTCATATTTTTAAAAATTCATTTTATAGGTGAAATTATATAGAATAAAAATAATAGTGATAAGTATGACTTGTAAATTTGTCATATTCCATAGTGCTCAGTTTTTTGTGGATATTATTCATGTGGCATTCAACATTTACCTTTAAGATCTAGAGGGTACTATTACTGTTTTTTTAAGTGAAACTTAAGCTTAGATCATGAAATTAATTTGCCTAAGTTTTAGAATCATTAAGTGCAGAACTGTATGTAAACTTAATTCCAATGCCTACAGATTCTCAGGATTGATAGTGCTTGCTTCTTCTAATGAATATCTTCATATTCTTTACCTCTCCCACTCTTACTGACATGAAAACAGATAACTAAATAACTCCTATAGTCATATCTTGAATTAGGTTACTTCTAAATGTCTCTGTGATTAGAGCCATATCCTTCTGATTTTTGAGAGTATATCGTTTTTTTGACCTTGAGACATTTGTGTTAATTGCCATGAGAACATTTTTTGACAGTAAAATCAATAATACTCTGAAAAGTTTTTAAATGATAGTAGAAGGAATGCTATCAATATAACATTTACAAAAACAGGAAAAGAATACTTCTTATTTATAATCTAGAAAGTTGTCTCTGCTCTGGAAGATTAAAACACTGTTGTAGGAATTAAGAATTAAGTGAGCTTTAAGAAGATTTATGGAAAAGTAAATTAGGTTTCTATTTTAGTTTGTACCAGTTAAGGTTCTATGAACAATGCAAGTAACATCTCAATAAGTAATTATGATGGAACTTTGTAGGCTAAAGGTGTTTTCTATAAACAGTGTGTTGAGATCAATTAGCATCCCTAATGAAATATATAGAGCAACTCTAAATGACATAAATTGAAATGTGCAAAAGCAAGGGAATGTAAATTTTCTAGGAGGGATTTACTGCATTTACTTTGGAAGCATACCAAAGCTTTCACCTCCTGTGAGCAACATCTGAAATCATGTCAGATAGAATCCAATTAGATATATTGTCTATAATTGGGTTTTTCTTTATTAAAAGGGCTTTAGAAGAATGTATATACACAGTATAAATAATATATACATATATAGCTAATAATGATAATAGTTAATAAATATGTAATGTATAATATGTACAATATATATAATAATGATAATAGTTAACTAAATAATGTACAGTTAAATTTTCTACTAGAGTAGCCTGTGCCAACATTTACATTAAAGAACCAATTAGAAAATAAGAATGAATACTGGAACAGAATGAAGGTGAGGAAGAAGGTGGAAATATTTGTGTAAAAATGTCCACAAATTTTTAATAGGAGCAATTAAGACAGAAATTGCTGAGAGTCCAGATCTACCTGTATAAGAAAACTCAGGGTTATTTATTTCTCCCCTTCATGCATTTTGTAAGATAAAGAGTTCAGATCTATGATCCATTGATGAAATACCATATACCAAATGTTTTTATAAAATCACAATAGTTAGTTCTTAGTTTTAGAACTATGGCAATACACAATACACCATACAAAGGCCTTTAAGGGACAGGGTGAAGAAGGAGAAGTAAGAGGAGAAGGGGGAGAGGGAAAGAATGAGAGAAATCAGGGAAATGAGACAAGTCAGGGAAATAAAATTTTTCTTTAATTCAGTTATATTCTCTTATTTACTATTATCTCTTCACATTAAAAACATGTTGTATTTATTTCAGAATAGTCACAAGTCCCAATGCCTCATCATTTTTCCCTTTAGTTACTCATTATTGCCTGTGGCACAACCCAGTGCCCCAAGCTAATTTGGTGTTATTTCTGGTCATGCTCCTCTTGTCTTCTATAAGCATCTTAAGCTATTCCTTTTCCCCCCTCTTGTTCCATTCATTCTTTCATTGTAATGTTATAGCCATGAGTTTTCCTCATGTACTCTAATGTGACAATTTAAGATTTTAAATTATTCTTTATGAATACCAGTTATAAATAAGAAGACAAAAGAAACCATACATAACATTTTGCAACATTTATAAAAGGCTGAACGTCACTATCTCTAATATATTAAATGATTTTTTTCATAGAAGTAGAAAAATTAAAACAAAAAACAATCTAGGAGAAAAAAAGTGGTCTGATGATAGGGGGATAATTATCCAGGAAATACATAAAAATATTTAACCTGTGTAATAAGTAAAGAAAAAGAAAACCATGATAATGCTATATCACTTTTATCTTTAAAGCTGTAAATCAAGGGGTGCCTGGGTGGCTCAGTTGGTTAAACCTCTGCCTTTGGCTCCAGTCATGATTTTGGAGTCCTAGGATCAAGCCCTGTGTCAGGCTCCCTGCTCAGCAGGGAGTCTGCTTCTCCCTCTGACCACTGCCCAACCCATGCTCTCTCTCTCTTTCTAAAGTAAATAAATAAATTTTATTTAAAAAGGAACTGTAAATAAAAAACTTTCATATTTAATTGAACAATTTGTCCTTTAGGAAGCAATTTCAAAGAAATTAATAGAAATAAAGACCTTTATTGCATACTACTTTTAATAGTGAAACTGAAGCCTTTCTAAATATGCCAGAATAGGAATGTGGTTAATTATGCTAATAGATCTAGGTATAGATATATAAATGAATGACAGAATGGCTTTATTAGGTAATAGAATTGCAAGGTTTTTTTTTTTTATTCTTATGTTTAAGTTTTAAAGTATATATGTAAGATCTTATTGGATAGACCACTTTATTCAGATACAGTGCCCTTCTTCATCTCTTCTTACACGCATGGTTTTAAAATCTAGTTTGTCTGATAAGTATTGCTATTCTGGTTTTCTTTTGATGTCCATTTCCCTGATAAATGTTTCGCCATCTGAGTTCCTTGTTGGCAGCATATAGATAAGTCTTGGTATGTGTTATCCATTCTCACACCCTATGTCTTTTGATTAGAGCATTTAGTCCATTTATAATTGGAGTACTTAACTGATAAATATGTATTTAGTGCCATTTTATTACTTCTTTTGTCATTGTTTCTGGACATTTTCTCTGTTACTCTCTAGTATTTATTGCTTTTGGTCTTTCCTTCCCACTCAGGGTCCCCTTAATATTTCTTGGAGCTGGTTTAGTGGTCAAATTCTTTCAGTTTTTGTCTGCTGGGAAACTCTTTATCTCTCCTTCTATTCTGAATGATAGTCTTGCTGGGTATGTATTCTTGGCCGAGATTTTTCCCATTCAACATGTTAAAGGAGATCCAGCAATTGTAAATATTTATGTGCCCAATTTGGAATCACCCAAATATATAATACAATAAGGGACATAAAGGAACTCATTGATAATAATACAATAATAGTAGGGGTCCTTAACACCCCACATATATCAATGGACAGATCATCTAAGCAGAAAATCAACAAGGAAACAGTGGTTTTGAATGGAATACTTGACCAGATGGACTTAACAGATATATTCAGAATGTTTCATCCTAAAGCAGCAGAGTTCTTTTCATGTGTACATGGTACATTCTCCAGAATAGATCACATACTAGGTCACAAATTAGGCCTCAGTAAGATAAGTGTTGGTAAATGTGTGTGTAGAAGCTAATAGAAATAGCTGCACTGCTAACTCACTAAAGGTATCCTGTATATAATGTGTTAAAAATATAAAATACATATGTAGTGATACGAGACTGTTAAACTTTTTATCAGTTTATTTGCCAATGTGTACATATTTTTTATAAATATCATTACTCATTCTTTCAAATTTTTCTTTGTAGTTCCTCTCTGCTCATTTTAACCCACTAATGTGTATAAATAATTTTATCAATTTTAGCTGTCTTTGCCATTCCTCTTCATAACATGCACGTGCACAGCTTTACTTTGGTTCCCCTCAAAGTAGGTTAATCAATGAGGAAATATATAGGATCATGTAATTGCTAAGTTCAAAGGTGGACATGGAACCCTTTGAACTAGAATTAGGCTTATAGCATGGAATATTATGCCTCTTGATTCTAGGGATTTCTCTTCCATTTACTAACAATGATGAGTGCTAAAATTTCTGGCGTCTGTGGGCATTGATGCCTGTAATTTGAATAACAGGTTTTATTAAAATTGTGTGCATTTTCAGAAAAAAAAAAAGAAATTAGAGGCAAAAAGTAGATATTAACAAAACTAAGAGCAGTTTTTTAAAAGATAAAAAGTTGACAAACCTTTAGCATAGATGAGAGAGAGAATACTCACATAAAGAAAATCAGAAATGAAAGAGAAGACTATATCTGATGCCACAGAAATACAGAGGATCATGAGAAATGAAGAACAGTTCTATCACAACAAATTAGAGAACTTAAAAGGTATGGATAAATTTCTAGAACCACGGCTATACAACTTACCAAGGCTGACTAATGAATAGAAAATCTGGACAGACAAATTACAAGTAAAGAGATGGAATCAGTAATCAAAAATTTCCCAACAAAGAAAATCTTTAACCAGGTGGTTTCACTGGTGAATTCTACCAAACATTTAGAAATGAATTAATGTGTTAGTCTTCACAGTCTTCCTTCAAAAAAAGAAGAGAGGAAACACTCCAAACCAATTTTATGAGGCCAGCATTAGCCTGATAGCAAAGCCATATATGAACACTACACAAAAGATAAAACTATACACCAATATTTCTGATGAAATTAAATGTAAAAATTCCCAAATATATTAACAAATTAAATTCAGCACAACATTAGAAGGAGCTAACACCATCATCAAGCAGAATTTGCCCGTGGGATACAAAGATGGTTCAGCACATGCAAATCACTAAATATGGTACACCACAATTAAAAGAATGAAAGATAAAAAATCATGATTATATCAATAACTGCACAAAAGCATTTGACAAAATACAACACACTTTTGTGATTAAAAAAACACTCAACAAACTGGGTATAGAAACAATATATCTCAACATTATAAAGGCCAATATGACAAGTCCACTACTAACAACATATGTAGTGATGAGAAGTTAAAAGATTTTCTTCTAAGATCAGGAACAAGAAATGTACTCACTGTCACCACTCCTCTTCATCATAGTACTAGAGCCAGAGCACTTAGGCAATAAAGAAAATAAAATGCATTCAAATAGTACAGGAAAAAGTAAACTTGTCTTTGTCAATGATATGGTATTATATGTAGAGAATCCTAAATAATCCACCAAAAAATTATAAGAACTAATGAATAAGTTCAATAAAGTTGCATAATTTAGAATCAATTTAAGAAAATAGTTTGTGATTCTATAAACGAACAATGAAATATCTGAAAAAGAAATCAACACCTCATTCACAAGAGCATAACAATATAATACTTAGAAATAAATTTAAGGAAATGAAAGATCTATGCACTAAAAACTACAAGAGTTGATAAAAGAAATTGAAGATTATATAGACAAATGGAAAGAGATCCTGTGTTTATGGATCAGAAGAATTAATATTTATTGTTAAACTGCCATATTACCCAAAGACATCTGTATATTTAGTGTAATCCTTATCAAAATTCTAGTGGCATGTTTCACAGAAATAGACAAAAGTGATTTTAAACTTTGTATGGAAGTATGAAAGATTCCAAGGAGTCAAAGCAACCCTGAGAAAAAACAAAGCTGGAGACATCACGCTTCCTGATTTCAAACTATATGACAAAGCTATAGTAATCAAAACAATGTAGTACTGTATGAAAAGTAGGCACATAGACCAGTGAAATGGAATAAAGAGCCCAGAAATAAATTTTCCTTATGTGGTCAACTAATATGTGACAAGAGACTCAATGAAGAAAGGATAGTCTCTTCAATAAATGGGCCCATGTAAACTGGGTAGCTCTGAAGAAAAATGAAACTGGATCTCTTTTTTATACTGTTCATAAAAGTGAACTTGAAATGGATTAAAGACTTAAACATAAGTTCTGAAACCTTAAAGTTCCTGTAATAAAATATAAGGCAAAAGTTCATTGACATTGGTCTTGACATGGATTTTTTGGCAAAAGCAACAAAAGCAAAATGTAGTAAGTGGGATTACAGCAAACTAAAAAGTTTCTGGAGAGTTAAGTAATAAAATAAAAAAGGCAACTTCTGGAATAGGAGAAAAAAATTGCAAAGCATGTATATGATAAGGAGTTAATATTCAAAATATGTTAAGAGCTCACACAACTGAATAGAAAACAAAAACAACCTAATTAAAAAATGGGCAGAGGAACAGAATAGGTATTTTTCCAAAGAAGATTCTCAAATGGACAACAGGTACATGAAAAGGTATTCACCATCACTAATCATCAGGGAAATGCAAATCAAAGCCACAGTGAGATATCATTTCACATCTGTTAGGATTACTATTATCAAAAACCCAAAAGATAACAGATATTGGTTAGGATATGGAAGAAAGGGAACCCTTGTATATTGCTGGTAGTAATGGAAATTGGTGCAGCCACTATGGAAAATAGTATGGATAGGCATAGGAGTGGACAGCTTGGTATAGGGATCCTCTGGCTTGCAGAGGGACAGAATGTTCCCCTGACTGGAGTCTATTTGGAAGCAAGTATATTGCCTCTCCAAGAACAAAAACCCTGTGGGTACTGTTGAGGGGGACAGAGGGGACAGAGTCATGGTAGAGGGCAGATAACCTGGTCGCTGTTGTTCACTGTGCTTCCCCATAGACTCCAGCCACTGATGCAGGTGTACAACTTTTTTCTGGGGGAAAAAAAAAAAAACACAGCACCAGACACAGGTACTCCTCCAGAGGAGGGGAGCAGGTCTGTGCCTTGTTCGATCCTTTAAGATTCAGAGTTTCGAATCCCAGTGGCACTCCAGGTATAAAAGAGGAGACCTGTGGCACTGGGCGCGTTAATGGCCCCAGGCATAGACAGGTGAGGGTAGGGATCTGACAGCCCTGGCACACAGAAAGAGAGATTGTTTGCTTTTCTCTGGGGCCTCCTGGAATAGTGGTTGCAGCAAATTCCCCTCCACAGGGATGAGAGGGTAGGGTGATGCCATCCCCCACCCCTCTCCAACCAGTACTGTGGGACCTCAGTGAGTGACACATTGCCCCTAGTGGAGGCAGGATCTGCTTGCACCAAACCCTGCCCCACTAGACCCTAGAAGTGCATGGTTACTAGTGCAGTTCTGACTGTGAGCCAGCTGCAGTGGGTCTCTCCCCCAGAATTCCATCACAGGCATCCTGCATGCACCAAGTCTGCTAATCATAGAGGCTCCAAAGTGTCAGTTTCAATTATGGTGGATATTGGACCAGGCTTTATATATATTTTTTTCTCCTTTAGAATGAGGCTTATAGTGTTTTTTTTTTTAAGATTTTTATTTATTTATTTGACAGAGATCACAGGTAGACAGAGAGGCAGGCAGAGAGAGAGGAGGAAGAAGGCTCCCTGCTGAGCAGAGAGCCCGACGTGGGACTCGATCCCAGGACCCTGAGATCATGACCTGAGCCGAAGACAGAGGCTTGAAACCACTGAGCCACCCAGGTGCCCCTATCGATTTTGTTTGTTCATTTCCTTTTCTCTCTCTCTCTCTTTTTTTAAGATCCTCCTCCTCCTCCTCCTCTTCATTCCAAGCTTATTCTAACAAACAAATCAAAGCATGTCGCTCTCGGCCCGCAAGAACGACCCGCAGACGAGGTGAGTGGCAAGCTTCTTTTATTACTACTCTAATGGCGGCCGCCCCGCACCAAGCACTTACAGCAGTATTTATCCACGAAGTTCACCCATACTCGCCCCTCTATTTGGCCAATCATAACGCCGTGCATGCAGTGTCCTTGTGGACCCTTATGTAACCATACAGGACTCTATTGTTCTCTAGCGGTGATCATGCGTTTATCTCTTGGCTCCTGGAGCTGTGTGCGTCAGCCACGAGCGCATCCTCCTAGACTAATCATTCTCAGTTCCTCAATCTTCAGGCACTCCCGTCTACGTGACTCCTTGCATCTGCTGAATGGCTCTCCACAAAAGCACATCTAGTTAAAGGTCCAAACACTGCTCACTATAAGAAAGGAGGAACTGTGCAGAGAATTGAATCTGTGGGAGAGAGCAGCCAAAATACAACAGCAGAGTGCACACAACATACACCAGAAACATTTTCTGAAGCACCAGGTGCTGGACAGTATATGGCCCTTTTTTAATACAGCATTACTCTTAGGAGCAAGAAGCATGCAAAGTGACAAGATGGAAGGACTCTTCCCAAAAGAAAAATCAAGAAGAAATCACAGCCAGGGATTTGCTTAATACAGATATAAGCAATAGATCTGAACAAGAATTTAGCACAATAGTCATAATAATACTAGCCAGTCTTGAAAGAAGCAAGTAGAAGATGTCAGAGAAACTCTTGCTATAGAGACAAAAGACCTAAAAGCTAGTCAGGCTGAAGTAAAAAGTACTATTACTGATATACAAAACTGATAAGATCTAATTACAATGAGGACAGAAGCAGCAGAATAATGAATAGGTGATATTGAAGATAAAATTATGGGAAATAGTGAAGCTGAAAAGAAGAAGGAAAGAAAACTATTAGATCACCAAGGTAGACTTAGGGAACCCAGAGATTCCATAAAGCCTAAAGCCTTATAATATTCATATCATAAAGGTCCCAGAAGAAGAAGAGCAGGGGAAAAAAATGCAAAATTTATAGCTGAGAATTTCCCTAATTTGAGGAGAGAAGCAGGCATACAAGTCTAGGAGCACCGAGAGCGCCCCTCAAAATCAACAAAAATAGGTCAAACCTAGACATATCATCATGAAACTCGTCATATACAAAGATAAAGAAAATTCTGAAAGCTGCTGGAAACAAAATGTCCTTAAACTACGAGGAGAGACACATAAGGTGAGCAGCAAACCAGTACACAGAAACGTGGCAGCCAGAAGAGAATCGTATATTCAACATGCTAATTGGGAAGATATGCAGCCAAGAATACTTCTTCATCCAGCAAGACTATCATCTAGAATAGAAGGAGACTGAAGAGTTTCCAAGACAAGGAAAAACTAAAGAAGTTCATGAACTCTAAACCAACTCTGCAGGAAATGTTAAAGTGGACCATTTGAGCAGAAAAGAGAGACAAAAAGCATCAAAGACCAGAAAGGAACAGAGACAATCTGCAGGAACAGTGACTTTGCAGGTAATACAATGGCACTGAATTTGTATCTATCAATAATTAGTCTGAATGTAAGTGAACTAAATGCTCCAATGAAGAGACACAGTGTATCAGAATGAATTAAAAACAAGACCCATCAATATTCTGCTTACAGGGGACTCATTTTAGACACAAAGATGCCTCTAGATTGAAAGTAAGGAGGTGGAGAACAATTTATCATGCAAATGGACATCAAAAGAAAGCCAGAGTAGCCATACTTATATCAGACAAACTAGATTTTAAACTAAAGACTTTCATAAGAGTAGAAGAAGGGCAGTATATCATGTAAACAGAAGATCAACAAAGAAACAATGGCTTTGAATGCACAGTGGACCAGATGGGCTTAACAGCTATATTCAGAGAATTTCACCCTAAAGCAGCAGAATACATGTTCTTTTTGAAGGCACATAGAACATTCTCCAGAATAAATCACACAAGGGATCACAAATCAGGCCACAACTGGTACAAAAAAGTTTGAGATCATACAGTGCATATTTTCAGACCATAGCACTATGAAACTTGAAGTCAACCACAAGAAAAAAATTTGAAAGACCTCAATACATGGAGGTTAAAGAACATCCTACTAAAGAATGATTTGTTTAACCAGGAAATAAAAGAAGAAATTGAAGAAATACATGGAAGCAAATGAAAATGGATGCCACCAAGGCAGTCAGAAGAGAGAAGTATATAGCAATGCAGACCTTTCTTGAGAAGCAAAAAAATATCTCAAAGATATAACCTGATCTTACACCTAAAGTAGCTGGAAAAATAACATCAAATAAAGCCTATAACCGGCAGAAGAAGGGAAATAATAAAGGTAAGGGCATAGAGACCCTAGGTGGCACAGTTGTTTAAGTGTCCAACTTTTGGTTTCAGCTCAGGTCATGATTCTGGGATCAAGCCCTACATCTGGCTCCATGCCTAGCTTGGAGTCTGGTTGAGATTCTCTCTCCTCCCTCTGCCCCTCCCACTCATGCTGTTACTCTCTCTCTCAAATAAGTACATCTTTAAAAAAAGAGGAGAAATAAATGAGAAAAAACTCAAAACAAGAACAGCAAAAACAAACAAACAAAAAACAGTAGAATAAGTCAACGGAACTAGCAGCTGGATCTTTGAAAGAAGTATCAGAATTGATAAATGCCTAGCTAGACTTACCAAAAGAAAAGAGAAAGGTCCAAAATAAATAAAATCAGGAACGAAACAGGAGAGATCACAATCAACACTGCAGAAATACAAACAATTATAAGACAATATTATGAGCAATTATATGCCAGCAAGTTGGGCAATCTGGAAGAAATGAATAAATTCCTGGAAACATATAAATAATCAAAACTGAAACAAGAAGAAATAGACAATTTGAACAGACCCATAACCAGCAAAGAAACTGCATGAATAATCAAAAGTCTGCCAACAAACAAGAGTCCAGAGCTGGATGGGTTCTCAGGGGAATTCTATGAAGTATTTAGAAAAGAATTAATACCTATTCTCTGAGACTGTTCCAAAAAATAGAAATGGAAGGAAAACTTGCAATGAAGAACAATGAAATTCTGAGTCTGGCATTACCTTGATTCCCAAACCAAACAGAGATTCCAGTAAAAAAGGAGAATTACAGAACACTATCCCTGATGAACCTGGATGTAAAAATTCTCAACAAGGTACTAGCTAATCAAATCCAAGAGTACATTTAAAGAATTATTTGCTAGATCAAGTGGGTTTATTTCTGGGCTTGCAGGGGTGTCCAGTATCTGCAAATCAATCAATGTGAAATATCACATTAATAAAAAGAAAATATTAGAATGATATGACCCTCTCAATAGATGCAGAAAAAGCAATTGACAAAATACAGCATCCTTTCTTGATAAAAGCCGTCATGAAAGTATCATAGAGGCCATGTATGAAAGACCCACAACTTAATACCATCCTCAATGGGGAACAACTGAGAGCTTAGGAAAAACTAGAAGGTTAAGAACATGAAGGGATGTCTACTCTCAGTACTCTTGTTCAGTATTGGAAATCCTAGCCTCGGCAATCAGATAACAAAAAGAAACAAAAGGTATCCAAATCAGCAAAGAAGTCAAACTTTCACTCTTCGAAGACAACATAATAAATAAAACATGAAGGACTCCACTAAAAATTTGCTAGAACTCAAGCATGAATTCAGCAAAATTGTAGGATACAAAATCAATGTACGGGAATCTGTTACATTTCTATACACCAATAATGAAGCAACACAAAAGAGAAATGAAGGAATCAATCCCATTTACACTTGCACCAAAAACCATAAGACAACTTGAAATAAACCTAATCAAAGAGGTAAAAGATGGGTACTTCACAAACCGGAGAACACTAATGACAGAAATTGAAGACAAAAAGAAATGGAAAAACATTATATGCTCAGGGATTGGAAGAACAAATAGTGTTAAAATGTCTATGCTGCCCCAAATAATCTGTGCATTCAATGTAATCCTGATCAAAATAACACCAGCATTTTTTAGAGAACTAGAACAAAAAGTCCTCAAATATGTATGGAACCAGAAAAGACCTCAAATAGCCAAAGTAATTTTGAGAAAAAGTAAAGTGGGAGGCATTACAGTCCCAGCATTCAAGTTATATTACAAATCTGTAATCATCAAGAAAGTATGATACTGGCAGAAAAATAGACACATAGATCAAAGGAACAGAATAGAGAACCCAGAAATGGATCCATAACTGTATGGTTAACTAATCTTTGACAAAACAGGAAGGAATATCCAATGGATAAAAGATACTCTCTTCAACAAATGGTATTGGGAAACTGGATAGCTGCATGTAGGAGAATGAAACTGCACCACTGCCTTACACCATACACAAAAATAAATTCAAAATGGATGAAAGATCTTAATGTTAGGAAACCATCAAAATCCTAGAGGAGAAATCGGCAGCAACCTCTCTGACCTTGGCCACAGCAGCTTCTTACCTGATACATCTCTAGAGGCAAGAGAAACAAAAGCAAAAATGAACTATTAGGACCTCGTCAAGATGAAAAGTTTCTGCATAGTGAAATAAACAATCAATAAAACTAAAAGACAGTTGACATAAAGGGAGAAGGTATTTGGGAAAGACATATTGGATAAAGGGCTATTATCGAGAATCTATAAAGAACTCCTCAAACTCAAATTCCAAAAATAAAATATCCAGTTAAGAAGTTGGTAGAAGGGGTGCCTAAATGGCTCAGTGGGGTAAGCCTTTGTTTCAGCTCAGGTCATGATCTCAGGGTCCTGGGATGGAGCCCTGCATAGGGTTCTCTGCTCAGCGGGGAGCCTGCTTCCCTTCTATTTTTGCCTGCTGCTCTGCCTACTTGTGATCTCTCTCATTCTGTCAAATAAATAAATAAAATCTTTAAAAAAAAAAAAAAAAAGCTTGTAGGAGACACGAACAGACATTTCTGCAAAGAAGACCCACAAATGGCTAATAGAAACATGAAAAAATGCTCAACATCACTCATAATCGTGGAAGTACAAATCAAAACCACAATGAGATACCACCTCACACCTATCAGAATGGCTAAAATTAACAACTTGGGAAACAACAGATGTTGTCAAGAATGCTGAGAAAGGGGAACCGTCTTGCAAACTGGGAATGCAAAGTGATACAGCCACTCTGGAAAACAGTATGGAATAGATTCCTCTAAAAGTTAAAAATGGAACTACCCTAGACCCAGCAATTACACTATTAGGTATATATTAAAAGGATACAAAAATAGTTATTTGAAGAGGCACATGCACCCCAGTGCTTATAGCAGCACTATCAACAATAGCCAAATTATGGTAATAGCCCAAATGCCCATCAACTGATGAATGGATAAGAAGATGTGCCTTTTCTCTCTCTCCCCCTCCATGTGTGTGTGTGTGTGTGTGTGTGTGTGTGTGTGTGAATGCATGTATATATATGTGTGTGTATAATATATTCTATTCTAGATATACAATATATATTCTATTTAGTCAACTATTAAAAAGAATGAAATCTTGACGTGTGTAATGACATGGATGGAACTAGAGTATATAAAACATAGGGAAATACTAATATTAAGTGAAATAAGTCAGAGAAATACAAATACCATACGATTTCACTCATGTGGAATTTAAGAAACAAAACAGATAAACATAGGGGAAGAGAAGGAAAAATAAAATAGAGTAAACACAGAGAGGGAGGCAAACCATGAGAGACTCTTAACTATAGAGAACAAACTGAAGGTTGCTGGAGGGGAGGGGAGTGGGAGAATGGAGTAAAAAGATGATGGGCATTAAGAAGGGCACTTGTGATGAGCATTGGGTGTTATATTTAAGTGATGAATCACCTAAATTTTACTCCTGAAATCAATACTACACTATGAAGATATGGAAATAATACTACACTATGTTAACTAACTTGAATTTAAATAAAAATAAGTTTTTAAAAATAGTGTAGGATTTTCACAAAGATTAAAAAAAATAAAATTACTTCATGATACATCAATCCCACTTCTGGATATATATAGAAAGGAAATGAAATCAAGATCTTAAAGAAATATCTGCACTAATTTGTTCCTTAAAATAGTATCACAACAGCCAAGATATGAGACCTATAAACAACCTAAGTATATATACAAAGCAATATTATTCAGCCAAAGAAGGAAATCCTGTAATTTGTGACAACATAAATACATCTTGAGGGCATTATGCCAAGTGAAATAAATCAGAGAAAGAAAATTATTTTGTGATATCACTTATATGTGGAATCTAAAAGACCCAGACTCTTAGAAACAGAGAGTAGAATGGTGTTTACCAGAGGCTGGATGGGGTGAGGTCTGAATGGTAGCAGTGTGAGAGAAAAGGTTGAAAGTTCTAAGCATCCATTTATAAGATGAATAAGTTTTGTGGATCTAATGTACAACATGGTGATTATACTTAATAATAGTGTATTATATAATTGAAAGTTGCTAAGAGAGTAGACCTTAAGTGTTTTCACCACAGAAAAAGAATCGGTAATTATTATGATGTGAGGGGAATGTTACCCAAAGCTAAGTTGGTAATCATTTTTCAATATACAAGTGTATCAAATCAGCATGTTGTACACCTTGAATTTATACTGTTTAATGTCAGTTATATCTCAGTAAACCAGGAAAAAAAAAAGTCTGCATTTTCAATTCCAGGTAAAAGATTTTAATTGGTTCTGTTAGGTCATATAAATTGAGTGCTTTGATTCACTACAATGGGTTTAGTAACTCCTTTCTGACAGAGGAGGCATAGCATTAATTCATAGCCTTGCCAGAGGGAAGGATCTGTTCCACTAATAATGTAAATGAATTTGCAGAAATTCAAGCAAAAGTATGGCTATTTTCCAGTACACAAGTGTTCTAAATCTTAATCCAAATTTATTTTCTGCTTAAATTGTTTTTTTGTCAGTCCTCCTTTATCCAATTTACACCATACTTTCTCTAAGAAAATTCTATACACACACACACATTAATCAAATGATAATTTTGATTATTCAATGATTTTTTTGATTATTCAATGATTTTTTTTTCAATTCTTCATATGATATGTTTTCCTTCTGGATTTTTATGTATTTTTATTTTGAGAAATGGCAAATTTCTCCACATCTTGTTTAGGTCTTTGCATATTGATTATGCACCTATATTTCAGCAAAATCACTAACTTGATACTAACATTGGCTAGACATACTGCTTTTTTGTGGGCAAACTACTTTTATTAAAATCAAAAGATTTTAGAGATTGTAGGGACAAATACCCATCATTCAGCTTTTTCTTTTACACAGTTGAGCTATGCTTGGTGCCACCGACAGTGCTTCTCTGAAGTTGTCTCCATGCACACTAGGCATCAGATATTTGAGGTTCTTTCTTTTTTCTTTTTTTAGCTGAATAGTGTATTGACATTAGTTATTACTGGAGTATAATAAACTGAACATTCAAAGACTTACCTAAAGGGCCTTTTGGATTGTACCACTCTCTTATTCTCTACCAATGTTCACTTCATACTCTGGGAAAATCAGGGTGTTATTCATACCACATACTTAATGAAACTTGCATATGCAGTGAGTTGAGTTGTTGTCTTACGTCATATTTATGTTATTATGAGAAACGCCTGTACAGACAGCCTCTTCAGCTGTTAAGGTAAAATCTTGTCACTAAAGAGGGGTATTTTGGTTGGGCACAGCTTTGATATTTATAATGTTTCTATAGTGAAGAACATCATGTTAATTTATAGAGCTTTTGGCACATGCATGTTGATTAGTCTTGAAAATAACCACTCATCAAAATAAGCAATATTTCTGCTGGAGCTGCAATAAAGAATGCTGATTTATTTTTAATACCAAATGTACAGTCAACTGTCAGTTAACTGTATTAATGCAGAGATGGAATACTAAAAATTCTCAGCATTATTTTGATAAATAATTGAAATTTTTCCTTTACTATTAATTCTACTGCAAAAAGCAAAATTGAATGGCTTGAATTTCATGACTTTTAGTTTTTCTGAACTTCACTGTAGTAGTGAAAGGAGAAATTGGCAAAATGGGCAAAAGTCATTCAGCAAAAGGGAGAAGTCAATCACCTGGATAATTTACAAACTGTACAATTAGTTCTGAAATAATTAGGGGTTCACTGTATCTCTTCTGAAAAGAAATAGAAGGAAAATAGTATTTGTGTTAAATAATGGAGCTAGATAATACATTTTATGGGGGAGTATTTATTTCATAACTTCTGTTAATTTTACTCAAGTTTATCACATTGAACTTATATAAAATTAATAGTAACTTTTCAATGCAGGGCATAGATAAGGAAGAACTATGGCATGGGAAGACCTCAGTTCTAGTCCTAGCGAACAATTATGTTATGTTTTCTTTTGGATACTTCAAGAAAACATAACCTGTCGAATGCCCATTCTGGGTCAGTCACTCTGATAATTACCAAAATTTAAGTAGGCATACAATTAAATTATACTCTGGAGTAATGTGTAAGTTGTTTTAGGGAGAAAAAACTTGTATATAAATAAATCTAATATAAGTTACTATAAAAGAATGTACTAAGCCACAGTAAAGGTTACTAATTATTAATTACTTCTTAGAAGGAAAGCAGTCAGTCTTTCATGGAAGAAACAGTATTTCAAATGTCACTTGTAGGAAGGATATGGAAATCTAGGGAATATGGAAAAGGACAATAAAAGGTGAATTAAGTAATGATAATAGAGTGATGCAAGAAGAAATCAGAAAGCATGCTCAAGGATTAGCATGAATTTGAACGAAAATGTAAAAAAAAAAGCGTGAATCTGTATACTGAAATTACTGTTGGAAAGGGTAAAAAAACATTTGGAGCCAATTCCTACAGGACTTTGAGAATCATAGACTTCAATGGGAGATGGCTTGATACATGGATAAAAGTGCCACTTTTGAAGTTAGAACTTGATTCCATCTTATATTTGTAGCTCACTAACTGTATAAATATCCTAAGTACTTCTGTCTCTGTTTGCTCATCTGTGGAATTATAGTATTACTGCTTGGGTTAATAGGAAACCTGGAAACTGCATGTAAGGTATCTAGACCATTGTCTGTACCAAATAGGCATTTTGTTCCACAAAATATAGGCAGTCATGATCTAGATTTCAGTAGAAAATGATTATTTCTGTAGTACAGGGTGTCAATACAAAAATGCTTTGCATAAAGTGACGCTGGAAGTAGAGAGACCACACTGATATTATACCAGCAGTCTGGGAATTAGGAAAGGTGGTAATGTAAATGATGACAGCTGATAGGGAAATAGCTTTCTAAGTCGGAAAGAAAACTTGAAGCTGAAGGTATCAGCTGGACAATTTTCCACTGCTCATCCAGGAGAAGGTTTGTGGAAGGGTAAAAATCACTCTGTGCCACAGTTGAAATTACATAAGTGAGTCTAGTAGTGATGTTTTCATGCAAAATACTTCTGGGGAAAAATAAAGCCGTTCCCAAAGTTAAAAAGGGGCTTCTAAATAATCTAAGCAGAAGAGACAGAGGATGAACATAACTTTTATTTTTATAGGAGAGGATACTGAGATTTGTTTAAATAACTAGTTGTGAGATTTAGACAAGCAGAATTTGGAGAAACAAAACTTTATATTAAATAATTTCTACTTTAAGAAAGAATGATTTCCCTAGCCACTAAAATAACCCCTAAATTAATTAAAGACTAATAATAATAATTGTTAAAAGACCTGAGAGTCAGAACCAACCTTTTAAATCTTTGCTAACTACAACAGTATATCTAAATTTAAAAGAACAGTCTTCAAATACTTAAAGAAGGAATTAACATCTGTTCTACTCAAACTATTTCAAAACATAGAATAGGAAGGAAAACTTCTAGATTTGTTCAGTGAGGCTAGCATTATCCTGATAGCCAAACCAGACAAAAAGATACTACACAAAAAGAATTCTACAAGCTATTTTCTTTGATGAACATAGTTGCATAAATCCTCTACAGTATTTTAGCAAACTAAATTCAACAGTGCATTAAAAACAAACAAACAAAAAAAACCAAAAAAACAAAAACGAAAACAACAACAAAAACCATTCACCATGACCTAGTAGGATTTACCCCAAGGATGCAAAGGTGGTTCAGCAATCACAGATGATCCAATGTGACTCATAAAAATAATTATCTTATTAGGAGCATATATAAAGCATTTGACAAAATACAACATCTTTTCATTGCTAAAAACTCTCAACAAGATAGGTTAAGGGGAAATATACCACAACATGATAATGACCATATTTGAAAAACCTACAGCCAACATCATATCTAGTGGTGAAAGACTGAGAATTTTTCCTCTAAGATCAGGAACAAGGCAGGGATGTCCTCTCTCATCACTTTTATTAAACATAGTACTGAATGTTCTAGGCACAACAAACAGATAAGAAAAAGAAGTAAGATACCCAAATTGGTAAGGAAGAAGTAAAACTGCCATTATGTGCAGATGACATGATAGCTATATATAGAAAACCCTAAAAACTACTAGAACTGATAAATGAATTCAGGTAAGTCACAGGATACAAAATTCATATACAGAAATGTATTGCATTTCTATACACTAATAACGAACTGTCAGAAGGAGAATTTAGAACAATTCCATTAACAGTTGCACTGAAAAGAATAAAATACCTAGGAATAAACTTATAAATAAATAAACAAATAATCCTAAAATCTGTATGGAACTACAAAAGACCCTGAATATTGAAGCAATCTTGATATATATATATATATATATATATATATATATATATATGCATACTGAGTAATAAATGGAATTTTTGGATCATTATGTTATACACCTGAAAGTAATATAATAATGTGTGTTAATTATACTTCAGTGAAAATTTAAATGAAACTGTAGTTCTGATATTAATAATAATAATAGAATATACAATAATTTAAAATGGTCAATATTTATTAATTAATCACTGTGTAACAGGAATTAATAGGTTGATTATCACCCTAGTTCATAGGGGAAGGGACTCACTCTTACAGAAGTTAAGTAGTATCACATGGCCATCCTTGTAGAAAACGGAAGTCTCTGTTACTCTTTTCTCTTAATCTTCCGCTTCCTGCTGCTCACAGTGGAACACAGGTTTCATATACCATTTGCAGATATTGAGTGAGGATAAAACCCAGCTAGAATGAATCATAAAAAAGCTAATTCACTTAATTTTTTATGCCTGTCTCTAGATCAGAGACCAGCTGATGCTCAGGACCATAAAATTGGTATACTGTTTGTCTACTATCTAAGAGCTCAGTAACTTCTTCAAATTTCTTTTTAATTTAAATCAATTAATTAACAGATAATGTATTATTGGTTTCAGAGGTAGAGTTCAGTGATTCATCAGTCTTATATAATATAATACCCATTGTTCATTGTATCCTATGCCCTCACATTTTTTTATGATGTTCTCTGTTCATCATTAGTAATTCTTCTTTTATATCTTAGGGTAAATATAATAACCTGGAATAGAACCTTATTGGACACAGAATAACAGGAGGCATAAATAATAAGAAAAAAGTACAATGGGTGATATTAGTTTTATCATTTTCCATGCAAATTTCAACTGTACAAGAGATTGTAAGCTATTTAGATCTCCAAAATTGAATAAAAAAAAAAAAAGTAAATAGGCAAAATGGAACACACACACATACAAAAACAGCAAAATTAAAAAAAAATAATAATAACAGGGACGCCTGGGTGGCTCAGTTGGTTAAGCAGCTGCCTTCGGCTCAGGTCATGATCCCAGAGTCCTGGGATCGAGTCCCACATCTGGCTCCTTGCTCAGCAGGGAGCCTGCTTCTCCCTCTGCCTCTGCCTGCCATTCTGTCTGCCTGTGCTCGCTCTCTCCCCCTCTCTCTCTCTGATAAATAAATAAAAATCTTAAAAAAAAAAAACAATAACACATTTTCTTGTTTAGAAACAGGTAAGAATGACATTGGATTTATTTTTATCAATTATAGCTACTTTTATAGATATTTTTGAGAGTAAGATTCACCAGTAAAGATGTCTATATCTATCAGTAAGGATGACATTTCAGAAAGCAACAGAGAGATATCCCAATGTGTCTAAGAATTCAGAAAAAAAAAAAGTTATTAAGGATGAATTTAGATCTTAAAAAGGAAAAGAAATCAGAAGGTAGAATGCTCATATACTTGTCCAAAAATAAAATATCCAAAAGTTATTAATAAGTCTTCAGAAATTAGTGAAAATAACTAACTTAAGAGTAAGAAAGTTGTTATACTTTTATTTTTTTATGTTTTTGTTTTAAAAAAAGAAAGCTGTTACACTTTTAAAAAGAATACATGGATATAATCATGGCCAGTAGCATAAAACTAAGCATAAATAAATGATATAAACATGAGTTCAAACTTAACAGAAATGTTAAAAATGAATAAACATTTCTTTTCAAAACTACAAAAATTAGATATATTAGATGAGAAAAGTGTCAAGAAGTGTCATTTCATCTTTTTGTGAAGGAATTATGTTTAATTTTAAGAGTCAGATGAAGAGAACAAGTTCCTTAAACTACCAAAACTTAACATAAGCAAAGACACAATCTGAGTGGTCTGTAATTATCAAAGACTTAACTATTCACAGAAAGAAAATTTGAGACCAAAATACCTTTAGAAGTATATTTTACAAAGCATTTAAGAAACAAATGAAGAAAATACTACTCAAAATCTTCCACAGAATAGAAAATGTAGGAAAACTGGTAACTAATTTTATGAGCTCAGTATGACTTTGAAACTAGCTTGATGAGGACATTATAATTCAGTAAAATTACAGACCAGTTTCACTAAGAAACACAGGTGCAAAATCCTAAACAATATTTTAACTCATCAAATGTAACAACTCATGAAAAGGACACTGTAATGTCATAATTTGTCTTCTGTCATGAATACATTGTTAATTTAACATTTGAAAATCAATGTGTTTAACCACATTAGCAGGAAATGGAAAAACTAATTAATTCATCCCATTAATTTCAGAAAAAAGCATTTGATAAAATGAATATCTATTATTTATAGACATTTATCAAACTAAAAATAGAAGTTAGTTTGATAAAAAGTTAACTACAACAACCCACCCTTAGTTAAACAAATTGGTGCTGAATATTATGCTTATTTGTAGAATGTTGAAAGCACTCCTTCTCATTTTCTAAATGAGAAAAGAGAATTCCCATTGCTACCACTTTTACTAAATATTTTACTAGTGAGTCTAGGTGGTATCAAAAGGAAAAAATAGTGTAATTGTTAACAAATGAACAAAAAACTGTTATTATTTATAGTAAATGTCATTGTGTATTTTGAAAGTTCAAAAGAATCTATAATTTACTAGTAATGTGAATTTATCTATGCTCTTTCATATTGTTATAAAACTTGTTTTATATCTGTAATTGATAGAATAATCAGAAAATACATTAAAAATTTTTATCATTTGCAGTAGTGTTTATATATAAAGTAATATAGAAAGTATAGAAATATTTCTTTTTATCCTGACTTGAATTTTATTAATTTAGTAGTTTTGTTTATAAATTCGTTGTAGTACTTACAGTTGTTACAAGAGAGTTGTAATCATAAGTGGTTTATATCTAATTTTATGTCTGAATGTTATATAAAATTGACATAAAAATTAAATTTATTTTTCAAAATAAATTAAGTCAATGCAGGCAGTCAGATTTTTTTCTTTCCATTTAACAGGGTCTGTCCTTTATTCAAGCCTAAGAAATACTATGTCAGTCCATATGTAATTATGAAAAAATGCAAAAGGTATGCAAAACTTCTGTACAGAAGGTCCCAGTAAAGGAAGGGATCAGATATAACTGTGGGTTACATGGTCAGTTTTCCTTGAATTGGCCTACACATTATACTCAATCCAATAAAACTCCCAGCAATGTGCATCTGTATAGAAACTGGCATGCTGACTCTAAGTTAAAGGAAATACAAAGGACTAAGAATATAAAAACACTCCTTTAGGAAAAAAAAAATTAGTGGACATATACTAACAGATTTCTTGATTTATTATAAAGCTACAGTGATTAGGATAAATTAATATTGGCCAATAGAAGAATGGACCACAATTAAGGGCCCAGAATATAACTCATGCTTGATATTTTGACAAGGTATCACTGTAGAACAGTGGGTGAAACTTTAGTTTACTCAATCAAGTGCATTTTGGCAATGGGATACCCATATAGCAACTAATAAAAACAAACAGTGACAGTGATTGGTTATTTGCAATACATATCACCAAGAGAGAGTTCATACCAAGAATATATAAAGAATTTCTACCATAGGCAAACAGAGATAACTGAAGAGAATTAATGTCTTTTAATTTGAGCAAGACCATCACAGAGATACCCAAGTAGCTGGCTAATAAATATATGAGAAACGTCTCACCTTCTTTCATCAGAATGAAAATTAAAAATATGAGGGGATAGTGTTGGTCATGATAGATGAAGTTCAAAAACTAAAAACTGTTGGTGTAGAGAAATGAAACTGATTTCTGTGCATTGATTTTATATCCTGACACTTTACTGAATTCCTGTATAAGTTCTAGCAGTTTTGGAGTGGAGTCTTTTGGGTTTTCCACATATAGTATCATATCATCTGCGAAGAGTGATAATTTGACTTCTTCTTTGCCGATTTGGATGCCTTTAATTTCCTTTTGTTGTCTGATTGCTGAGGCTAGGACCTCTAGTATGATGTTGAATAGCAGTGGTGATAATGGACATCCCTGCCGTGTTCCTGACCTTAGCGGAAAAGCTTTCAGTTTTTCTCCATTGAGAATGATATTTGCGGTGGGTTTTTCATAGATGGCTTTGATGATATTGAGGTATGTGCCCTCTATCCCTACACTTTGAAGAGTTTTGATCAGGAAGGGATGTTGTACTTTGTCAAATGCTTTTTCAGCATCTATTGAGAGTATCATATGGTTCTTGTTCTTTCTTTTATTGATGTGTTGTATCACATTGACTGATTTGTGGATGTTGAACCAACCTTGCAGCCCTGGAATAAATCCCACTTGGTCGTGGTGAATAATCTTTTTAATGTACTGTTGAATCCTATTGGCTAGTATTTTGTTGAGTATTTTCGCATCTGTGTTCATCAAGGATATCGGTCTATAGCTCTCTTTTTTGGTGGGATCCTTGTCTGGTTTTGGGATCAAGGTGATGCTGGCCTCATAAAATGAGTTTGGAAGTTTTCCTTCCATTTCTATTTTTTGGAACAGTTTCAGGAGAATAGGAATTAGTTCTTCTTTAAATGTTTGGTAGAATTCCCCCGGGAAGCCGTCTGGCCCTGGGCTTTTGTTTGTTTGGAGATTTTTAATGACTGTTTCAATCTCCTTACTGGTTATGGGTCTGTTCAGGCTTTCTATTTCTTCCTGGCTCAGTTGTGGTAGTTTATATGTTTCTAGGAATGCATCCATTTCTTCCAGATTGTCAAATTTATTGCCGTAGAGTTGCTCATAGTATGTTCTTATAATAGTTTGTATTTCTTTGGTGTTAGTTGTGATCTCTCCTCTTTCATTCATGATTTTATTTATTTGGGTCCTTTCTCTTTTCTTTTTGATAAGTCGGGCCAGGGGTTTATCAATTTTATTAATTCTTTCAAAGAACCAGCTCCTAGTTTCGTTGATTTGTTCTATTGTTTTTTTGGTTTCTATTTCATTGATTTCTGCTCTGATCTTTATGATTTCTCTTCTCCTGCTGGGCTTAGGGTTTCTTTCTTGTTCTTTCTCCAGCTCCTTTAGGTGTAGGGTTAGGTTGTGTACCTGAGACCTTTCTTGTCACCAACAGCAAGACAGAAGAAAGAGATATTAAGGAGTCAATCCCATTTACAATTGCATCCAAAACCATAAGATACCTAGGAATAAACCTAACCAAAGAGACACAGAATCTATACTCAGAAAAATATAAAGTACTCATGAAAGAAATTGAGGAAGACACAAAGAAATGGAAAAATGTTCCATGCTCCTGGATTGGAAGAATAAATATTGTGAAAATGTCTATGCTACCTAAAGCAATCTACACATTTAATGCAATTCCTATCAAAGTACCATCCATCTTATTCAAAGAAATGGAACAAATAATGCTAAAATTTATATGGAACCAGAAAAGACCTCGAATAGCCAAAGGGATATTGAAAAAGAAAGCCAACGTTGGTGGCATCACAATTCCGGACTTCAGGCTCTATTACAAAGCTGTCATCATCAAGACAGCATGGTACTGGCACAAAAACAGACACATAGATCAATGGAACAGAATAGAGAGCCCAGAAATAGACCCTCAAATCTATGGTCAACTAATCTTCGACAAAGCAGGAAAGAATGTCCAATGGAAAAAAGACAGCCTTTTCAATAAATGGTGCTGGGAAAATTGGACAGCCACATGCAGAAAAATGAAATTGGACCATTTCCTTACACCACACACAAAAATAGACTCAAAATGGATGAAGGACCTCAATGTACGAAAGGAATCCATCAAAATCCTTGAGGAGAACACGGGCAGCAACCTCTTCGACCTCTGCCGCAGCAACATCTTCCTAGGAACAACGCAAAAGGCAAGGGAAGCAAGGGAAAAAATGAACTACTGGGATTTCATCAAGATCAAAAGCTTTTGCACAGCAAAGGAAACAGTTAACAAAATCAAAAGACAACTGACAGAATGGGAGAAGATATTTGCAAACGACATATCAGATAAAGGGCTAGTGTCCAGAATCTATAAAGAACTTAGCAAACTCAACACCCAAAGAACAAATAATCCAATCAAGAAATGGGCAGAGGACATGAACAGACATTTCTGCAAAGAAGACATCCAGATGGCAAACAGACACATGAAAAAGTGCTCCATATCACTCGGCATCAGGGAAATACAAATCAAAACCACAATGAGATATCACCTCACACCAGTCAGAATGGCTAAAATCAACAAGTCAGGAAATGACAGATGCTGGCGAGGATGCGGAGAAAGGGGAACCCTCCTACACTGTTGGTGGGAATGCAAGCTGGTGCAGCCACTCTGGAAAACAGCATGGAGGTTCCTCAAAATGTTGAAAATAGAACTGCCCTATGACCCAGCAATTGCACTATTGGGTATTTACCCTAAAGATACAAATGTAGTGATCCAAAGGGGCACATGCACCCGAATGTTTATAGCAGCAATGTCCACAATAGCCAAACTATGGAAAGAACCTAGATGTCCATCAACAGATGAATGGATCAAGAAGATGTGGTATATATACACAATGGAATACTATGCAGCCATCAAAAGAAATGAAATCTTGCCATTTGCAACAACATGGATGGAACTAGAGCGTATCATGCTTAGCGAAATAAGTCAAGCAGAGAAAGACAACTATCATATGATCTCCCTGATATGAGGAAGTGGTGATGCAACATGGAGGCTTAAGTGGGTACAAGAAGAATAAATGAAACAAGATGGGATTGGGAGGGAGACAAACCATAAGTGACTCTTAATCTCACAAAACAAACTGAGGGTTGCCGGGGGGAGGGGGTTTGGGAAAAGGGGGTGGGATTATGGACATTGGGGAGGGTATGTGATTTGGTGAGTGCTGTGAAGTGTGTAAACCTGGTGATTCACAGACCTGTACCCCTGGGGATAAAAATATATGTTTATAAAAAATAAAAAATTAAAAAAAAAAACCCTAAAAACTGACCTAGAGTAATGTAAACATGTACTGTTGGTGGGAGTATAAACTGTTAGAACCGCTTTGGCATAGTTGTTACTACCTACTAAAATAGATATACATACCCTATGACCCAGCATTTCCATTCCGAGTTACAAAGGGACATACTTAACAAAATTTTGGTCACTATACTAGAAGACATGCACAAGAAAGTTCATGGCGTAATGCTACAAAATGGGAAAAATCATAAAGCGCCATCAAAAGTAGAATGGATATATAAACTGTGGTAAATTCATTCAATGAAATATTATGTAACACTGAAAGTAAGCTAACTGTATCAGCTACAACAGTATGAATTAGCAAACCTATATAGCAGAGTCAAAAGAACAACATGAAGTGGTACAGGCTGTGTTGGTCTCATTTATATAAAGGGCAAAACAGGTGAAACTGCCCTATGGTATTAAAAGTCAGGAGAGTGCCTACTTGTATAGGGAAGGAAGGAAACAGGAAGGATACAAAAGAGAGCTTCTGAGGTACAGATAAAATTTCATTGATTGATTTAGGTGGTAGTAAATTGAACTATATTCTTTTGTGCCTTTCTCTGAGTGAATATTATACTTCAAAAAGTGTTAATAAAATAGCAACCAAAATTATGATTTGGAACATTTCTAATTTTCTTTCCTTGCTCAATTATTAATCTGATAATAGCAAATTTAAAATGAATGTTCCTCTCTGGTCTATTGTCTTTCTGAAAATGAATAGGTAAAAAAATTAAAGTTGCTCAGAAAGCACAAGTTCCATGAAATTATGGATTAAAGGGTAAATGTTCAAGCATATACATTATAGTTAAGAGAAGAACAATAGTAGGGAGAGAAAGAAGGGTTAAATAGAAGTTTCTGTATTATTTAAAAATAAGTGCATGGAGAGTATTACTCCTATTTCAAAGAAACTATGCTTTCTGAAAGCAAATAGCCTCAACGTATATTTTTTATCTTTTTACTTTTTCTCTTTTGGAACTCATTTTAAAAATAAATCTTGACTTGCAACTTTCAGATAGTTCTAATAAACTTGATTTAATTGTGCAAGATAGATTACCCTTCTAATTGAAGAAAGCATTTTCTACTTTAACACTTAGTAGGATTTAGCTGGTGTGAATGTTTAAATGGTGTGGTAGTTGATATAGTGCCTTAAAACTCTTTAGGATCTTTTCTCCAATTGTCATGGTTTAAGTTAGTTTTCTAAGCTGTTTTGAATATGATGGAAGAAGTAACAGGGAAAAAAATAAACTGTTTGAAATGGCAGAATTACTTCTAAGGTATGAAGTTAGCTTTTCTATAATTAAGACTGTCTCTAGGCTTGATTCTATAAAGAAGTTTAAGTGATACCTGCTTGTTTTGAATGGAAAAGGGCTTCCTACTCAGAAACACTCCCACACTGGTGAGTTAACATGGCCAAACTCACAAAACTATGAAATTTTTTCCCTTTAAGTTAGATTGTTTTCTAGGATTCTCTGCCAATTGATAACATTTCTTTCAAGGATGTGATATTAAGCCATGGTTTGTCATGAGTGGTTTAGCAGAGATTTATTCGTTAGATTATTATATTAGTTTCCTGTGGCTGCTGTAACAAATTACTTCGACCTGATGGTATAAAACAGCAAGAATTTATTCTCCTGTAGTTCTGGAGGCCAGAAGTCTGAAATGGAGATCTTGGCAGGGCTCTGCTTTCTTTGGAGGCTCTATGAGAGAGCATCCATTCCTTGCCAATTCTAGTTTCTGATGGCTGACAGTGTTCCTTTGTTTGTGGCTGAATCTCACTCAGTTCTGCCCACTTCAGTGTGTGGTGTTGAATGAATTGCTTCTCTCCTAAGAGGACCCTTGCCATGGTCTTTAAGGCCCACACAGGTAATCTAGGATAACCTCCTCATGTCAGGATGTTTAATTTAATCGCATCTGGAACCACACTTTTCTTTATAGAGTAAAATTTACAGGTTCTAGGGCTTAGGACCTAATACCTTTGAGAAGTCATTATTAAGTTTCTATATCTATTAAAAAGATTCCCAGTCTGATGTAAAGGAGCAAAATGTAAGCAGGTACAATTTGATAGAAAAAAATGAGGAAATGGTTCAAAGAGCAGACTATATCTTGGCAGTGGGCAATTGAAACATATTTAAAGCAATGAACATGAGGATCATGCAAGAAAGGAAAAGAAAGATCCTGAAATGGCATATATGATAATGATACAGCACTAATTTAGCATTTAATGGAAGTCTGGCATTGTCTTCGATACCAGAACATCTGAGTTTCTTGTGGAAGGAATAGGGAAAGAAAAAGAAATCACTTTGTTCTTGTCATAGTTCTGCATTTTACCTGGTTCCAGTAAAGTAGTAGAATTATAATTTGCGTATAGGTAATTGACATGTACCTCATAACTAGCTACTTACAATAATATAGTATAATTTAAAAGTAGATACTTGAGGGATTTTAAATTTGGCTTAGTTTAGAAATGTATGTATTGGAGGAAGTATTTCCATGCAGATTATGATTCAAGTTTACTGTTTCTTTGGGAACTCATGCAGCTTTAATTTGCATCTGTACTTTTGTGTAATTTTAAATATGTTATATCTAATCTAATCAGTATTACAAAATAAGTATTTAATGCACATATCATCCATATGAAAAGTGTGTATTATGTAATATGTACAACTCAGGAATATCATGCTCATGAACTTACTTGCTTGCCTTCCTACTTATTATTATTAAAGTGAAATTTTAAGAGGAGACTACTGGAAAATGACTTTGCTACTGGTGTTATCAGTTTTGGATAGTTTGAAACCAAGTAATTTCCTTTTTGTTGTTGTCTGTCATTCCTTTGATGAACAGTTTGCCTTATTTCCTCTTAATGGTTATGATATAACAGTTATAAACCCAGCCTTCCAGTTTTCTTACCTGCTGTGCAATGAAAAAAAGATGAGCCAGGCTTCACAGAGTTATAGAGTTTGAGACAGGGATGATAATTTCCCACTACAGTCCTCATTTGGTTGCCAAGATATAGAATATCAGAAAATATGGTATTTCCTGAGAACTTAAACCTATCTTAGTATATGTGCTGCCGAAGCGAGCACTAAACCTATCTTAGAATGACAAGCAGTATCTGTGTAATTTACTTGAGTCAACATTCTAAGCATAATAATATCGGTTCTTTAAATTTATGAATTAATATGATAAAGATATTTCTTTTTAAGCAACTGAACAGTAAAATATGGATGATGAAATGAGATTCATTCTTTTTTTTATATATTTGTTCATGACCTTTTACCAGAAGTGTTTTAGTAGCCTCCCAATTGGTTTCTGTATCTACAATTTTCTACTTATATGTATATACACACTTATATATATATATACTTATATATATATATCTTAGATATATCTAGATATATCTATTTATATATACATACCTAGATATATATAAGTATGTATATATAAGTAGATATATCTACTTATATAGTATATATATATCATTTTGCTCTTAGGCTAATGTTTTTAAGTCTATTGTATACATCCCAAATGAAGAATTAAACATTGATTTATTCAACAAATTACTGAGATCATTAAGAGGATTAAAACACCGTACTTGAGGCTATTCACCATTTTGACTTAGGTACATAGGAAATGCATGTAAATTGTTATTATACAGGATTGAAAGTGAAAAGCATGAAAAAGGTAAATATAAATTTCAAAAATTTTGGAGGAGAGTGAGATTATTTCCCAATGCGGGAAAAATATTAATCCATGTAGAAAGGCCTTCTTATGATTGGACATAATACCTGGATATTATTTGTATAAAAGGGTTAGAAGTTACAGAGAACACCTAAAACATTTAAACTTAATTCTCTAGATAATTTTTAATCATTGGTAGATTTTAAGTCGGGGTGTTCTACAATGTTTATTTTTTCTTTAGTAAGATAACATTTTTGAAAATATGACAAGTGGCCCCTGGGGGGTGGTTTGTAAGAAGAATAGTACATTAAGGAAGCTATTACAATGGGGTGAGAATCTGTATTAAGGAATTGCCCATTAAAGTGGATAGGAATTGCTATTTTTTGAGAAGTACAATTAATAAAACTTGGTGAACAACAAGTATGGAATGATGAAAGTGAAAGCTGAAGATAAATCAGTTTTCTATATTGGTTGATTTGATGGCTGGTGATGACATTCTCTAACGAAAATTAGAGAAGAAAAGGTTTGTGACAGAAAGAACAGAGGAAGATCTTAGAACCCTAACATTTAATTTGATATCCTTTCATTAAATATATGTATATTTTTTTACACATAGAGAAGACCTTAATTGATACCTTGAGACAGAGTGAAGAGGTTTGAAGATTCCTTGTGGTTCTGCCTTAGCTTGCACGTCCTAGTGAGTTAAATGAGTTTTGTAGTTAGCTAGATCCATCTACCTCAGGAGGTACTTAACAAATATCAGTTACTACTGAAAATGCATCTTTAACAACAGTTTTGCTCAACTCCTAAGTATTTTATGCAGTTATCACTTCCAATAATTTAGAGTCCTGGAAACATAGTTTTATCTATCTGTTACATTTACAGTGATACTTTGATTTTCCCTATAGTTTGGAGATTATCTTCTTGGCAACTGTTGAGCTAGCTTGGCATTTAAAACACATATGGTTAAGAAATAATATATTATGTTTGACTTTTTTGAATCTTA
This sequence comes from Mustela nigripes, assembly GCF_022355385.1. Classification (NCBI taxonomy): domain Eukaryota; kingdom Metazoa; phylum Chordata; class Mammalia; order Carnivora; family Mustelidae; genus Mustela; species Mustela nigripes. The sequence goes on from NC_081568.1 coordinate 125,414,339, forward strand.
AAAGTATAGTAGGGGAGACAGTGCAGTTCTGGAGTTTAAAAGAAGCTACGCAAGAGATATAACTTTAAAAGTCATCATAAGATGCCTGGGTAAGCTCAGTCAGTTAAGCATCTTTCTTCGGCTCCGGTCATCATTCCAGAGTCATGGGATTGAGTCAGGCTCCCTGCTCAGTGGGGAACCTGCTTCTCCCTCTCCCTCTGCCCCTCCCTGCCCCACTCGTGCTCTCTCTCTCTCAAATAAATCAAATATCTAAGAAAAAATTTTAAAAAAAGTCATCATAATGTTGATAGTTGGAACCATGTTAATTGACATGTTATTTGTGAGAAAACAGAAGATAAAATACAGAGAATAGGGATGAGTTTAAAAGCACTTGGGAATGCTAAAATTTAAGATATGGAAAAAAGAACAATTGAGGAATAAAACTGAAAAATGCTAATCTAAATTGTAGAAGAGATTAGAAAGATTGTATAAGGGAAGACAGGAAAAGATGAGCCCCTCAAGAAGATGGTAGAAAACAGAATAGGACGATGAAGTGACATTTTGCATGGAGTCATAGAGCAGGTCTAATAATTAGGAGACCTGGGGGAGAAATTTTAGTAGAATTGTTTATTTCAGACACATTGGAAGGATTGAGGGAAGGCCAGGACTGAGATGAATTGCTGGAAAATTCTCTTTCAAAGTTTGGAAATGAATTAAAGGATTATACACTTTTTTATAGATACAGGATTTACATTATTTTTTATAGGCACAGGATGTAGAAAGTGGATATGAAAGAGTAAGATTAGATCTTGGTTATAGGATCAGGAGAAAGAATCAGAGGAGATAGATTTGATAGAGATAGGCTGATAGAATAATATTTCCAAGGAGACAAAAGAACCGAGTATGGGAGTAGGGAGGTGGAAACCAAGAACCCAGGGAGGTAAAATGAAACAAACAAAAAAAAAAAAAAAAAAAGAAAGAAAGAAAGAAAGGAAAAAGAAAAAAAAATTTAATATGGAAATCAGAGAAACTTTACAACAAGAAGAAATTTAGTATCTGTATCTAAGTTCTTTTAGTTAAAGTTTGTGCCAATCATTAGAGGTAGATAGATGAGTAATGGTTATTTCTCTACAGCCTTACTTTGAAGTTACCAAGACCTAGGTCACATTCTACCATGCACAGAAATATTTATTAGTGAGCACACAAAAAAATTCATACAAAATATTTAATAACTTTGGTGGGCTTTTAGATTTCTATTGTTTAAGGTGTTGAATTAAAATTCATGAAAGGTTCATTGAAGACTTACATGAAAACTATTGTAAAATTAGCATGTTTGAGGGTGCCCGAGTAGTTTAGTCATTAAGCATCTGTCTTCTGCTCAGGTTGTAATCCCAGGGTCCTGGTATCAAGCCTAGCATCAGGGGCTCTGCTCAGTGGGAGGCCGACTTCTCTCTCTCCCACTCCCCCTGCTTGTGTTCCCTCTCTCACTGTGTCTCTATCAGATAAATAAAATCTTTAAAAAATAAATAAAATCAGCATTTTTAAAATTTCATATCAGACAACTAAATCATCCAACTGTATAATGAGGTACAGAAATATTAAAGATTAATTCTAGAGTGTGTCTATGATCTCAAAAATTTCCTTTAAATAATTCAACATAGTATTATATCATGTATATAATATTTAGTTTCCATTGATTTCTTGTCAGTTTTCCCAAGCCACAAGCCATATTCCATGAGTGATCAGCTAGTATTATGTTTCATAATAGGGAATTTCAGGAGCTTCTGCTAACTGTATCAACCTTCTGTAACCTTTAAATTAAAAGAGTCAATGCCAGAAATTGATTTTCATTGTTGGAAATAATGGCCTGTTAACAATCATTTTGAATGGTGGACTAGCATTGTAAGCTGGAACAGATAATTAGAGATATTCAATATATGTGCACTGGTATTCCCCAACCTCATATAACCAGGTTGTAAAAATCCTATAGGCTCTGGTACCCAAAGTTTGATTCCTAAATGTGCCCGTGTCACTATTAGGTTAGAAGAATGTCTGGCTTCCTATCTCCTATAAAGCATAATAGAACTCTACCTCTGGAATGTTGTCATATATAACTCTAGGGAATATTTCATGCAAAGAGTTGATCAGAGAACATAAAAGGTTAGAGAACTGAAAAGTAATATGCCTGACAGAATAGGTACTATAAACTGTTTGTGCCTGCTTGCTGCTGATGAGTGATTGTTTAATGAATGTTCACATGTGTGACAGAATTTGCTTTGAGGCATGCTTTCATTATCGCATAGTTAGGAAGTGGTGGTGGAATAGCTAAATCTTTGTCTGCTTCAAAGTTTTCCAGTGTTGGTGTTAGGCATGACCTGGTTAGCAAAGGTCAGTTTGTTATAGAGATCATCTCTATCCTGCAAGGATTGGAAGTGTCTCTAAAATATTTCATCCCATCCATGTTGCGCTGTAATGACCACTTCTTCAGGGCACTTTGTTATTCAGCAAAACCTCATGTGTTATTAGGAACTAAAGGTACCTGAAGCTCTTCTTGTATCTCCCTCTGTAACAAAGACATTCTGAGAATGATAGCCCGCAGTATTTTTTGTGTGAATTTCTGATTGATGCAAATGACTATTCCTAGAATTTAATTTAAATGTAAATCATTAATATATAGGTAATACCATGTTGCCTATGCTGAAGTATTTCAAAGTGAATTATAGCTGTCTTAATACTCTTTGCCTTTTAAATAAGATGCCCATAAAGAATGTAGCCTCACAGGAATACATGAAAATCTAGATAGATTTAAAGTGCGTTCCCAGATCTTTTCCTTTCATTTAACTACTACTAAAAGTAGACACAGTCTAGTAACATTATTCTCAAAGAGGGCGGTCCCACTGTATCAGGAGGCATTTGGAAATATGAGATGGGGCTTTTTCAGTTGTTAAGATAAATGTTGTGATGACTGAAGAATGCTGCCACAGTACTAAATTCCACACTGAGGAACAGCAGTTTAAAGAATTCAAGGCAGAATCATCCCACTGACAGTGCCAGTTACATTTCTGTTGAGGAAAACTGCCAGACTAAGCAATATAAATTTCCTCATCCTTGTATATATTAAGGGGTTTGTTATATTGTAATTAGTGTTTCTTGTGTTTCTATATCCATTCATCTGGATAATTTGAGGGAAGACTGTCATTTTAATCTTCATTTGTTTGAGAACTCTTACAGTGTTGGCAAACAGGGTTTTTTTAATAAATGTTTGTGTTGAATAAATGGCATGCATATGGTCCAAGTTACTCAGCTTTTTGTCTTAAAGAAGGAAATGCTAGTGTTTTCTTCGTGAAGCCAATTTAATCACAAGCAATTGGGATCCATCCGCCTCTAGATATATATACCTTCAGATCATAAAAGAATAAATCAGGTTGAATTTAATTTTAGTAGATCTGGTAGGAATTTATTTGGTATAATTCTGTGTGAGTGTAGGAAAACATAATGAAGGAAAGGACTTCAATCAGAGTCAAATGTTTCTAAAGATAATCCAAAGTTGGTTTTTTAAATATTTGTTCCTCTAATATTAATGTAAACCAAGTTTCAGCACAAATAGGAAAGCTCCATCTCTACTTGCAGTTTCTGCAACAGTATATTTCTGAGTTAATTTTTTTTGTGACTTTCTGAAAATGTAGGCCTCTAATGGTAATTCGTGGTCCAGGTTGTGTAGGAAAATAATTATCAGTGTTGGGACACACACAGTTCTCTTATTAAGCATCATAATACCATCTAAATCTATTGTGTAATTCTATTAGAATATTAAATTTTAATTTTGTATTATATGTACAAATCTTTGTTCTTTGAAATATCTAAGTTTATGTTAACCCATTATCTAAAGTCTTATAGGGGTGCCTGGGTGGCTCAATGGGTTAAGCCTCTGCCTTTGGCTCAGGTCATGATCTTAGGTTCCTGGGATTGAGCCCCGCCGAGCCCCTATAGGGCTCTCTGCTCAGCAGGGAGCCTGCTTCCCTTCCTCTCTGCCTGCCTCTCTACTTATAATCTCTGTCTGTCAAATAAATAAATAAAATCTTTAAAAAAAATCAACAACACTAAAGTCTTATAATTCCTTACCAGTTTCCAACACTGGATTATAAATCACATAGGATAGCTTGCTAACATTCTAGAGGACAAAAGCAACCAATACCAGCCTGAATTTCACTGTTTTCCTTGGTTGTTTGGGATTTCTTTTCTTTTCTTTTCTTTTCTTTTCTTTTCTTTTCTTTTCTTTTCTGGGATGTGTGTGTGTGTGTGTGTGTGTGTGTGAATTACGTTGAGGTGAAAATTGGTTTTCTTTTTCCATTTTTATAGAAAATGAGTTTGTATGTGTGTATGTATATGTGTTCGCCTTTTAAAAAATATTTGGTTTCCATCTGTCATGTCTCAGTCAATAAAATAAAGTAGAGCTGTTACCAGAACTTTTTGCATGTTCATAATACTTGGAACTTTAGGCTTTCTAGATTTTACCTAACCTCTAGAACCTCAGCAGATTCGGGTTATAGGACTGGTTTTAGGAAATTCTATTAGATCATTAATTTATGATTATAGGTTATCTGGTGGGGTGTGGGATAGAAACCGATGGGAAGGTACAATATTAATAGTGGTATATAGCCTGGGAGAAATTTTGAAGGTGTATGTGGTAGTGTGAGTTGAAGCAGGTGAATGCATCATTTGAACAGTGTCTCTTAGGGCAAACGTACTCATATTAGATTCAGCATTCTGGCATTTGATTGAAGATAGTATACCTGCAACTTTCTGTTATTTCTCACTGCCACTGATGCAAGAAAGAATACTTTCCACCTAACCTAATTCTTAATTCTTTCCTAAATAAACGTGATAGCTACTCAGAGATGAGCTAGGCGATCACTGAGTTTCAAATCCTCCCTCTGCATGCATAAGCTCAGTTTTACATTCATAGTATTAGACCACATAGCAGATGAATTTTTTCTTCTGCTAGTAACATGATGACACTAAACTGCAGGTAGATGCCTTTTTTTGTGCAGTTATGCTCTTTAGGGAAGAGGAGGGAAAAAAATCTCTAGTTGTATGTACTCTGGAAATAGATCAAGTAAATGTCAAGTGACCCCACAGGTAATGTAGAAAATTAACAAAGAAAATGTGTGTACTATATTTGGTAGTACTCTTATTTCTTGACATCATTGCAGAATCATGTACCAATCTTCCACCATCACCAAGAAATTCTATTTTATAAAACCTCTTTTTAAGTTTCTTGACCAATATATAATATTTTCCTAATTTTATTGTTCAATAAGAGTGGTTAATAAAATACTGATAAATATCATGAATTTTTGGCAGACTCTTGAACTCCAGCATTCAACATCTAATCGGACAATATCTTTAACAACAGTCACAATTTGACCTATGTTTAGATAATCTGAGTTAGTACTGGGGGATAAAGTCTGCAAGAGAGAGATAAGTCAAAATCCCTGAATATAATTAAAATTATATTCTTGATTTTATCTTCATTTCCCTAGGGTATGGTATGGTTGTTTTTTCCCCTTATTTATTAAAGCCATGCAAATCATTCGATTATGATTGACTTAATTTAAATACATATTATTATTTGGTTGATGAGAAGGAAATGTATGATGTCTTAGTGATATTGGCATGGCAATTTTGATATGGTTTTCATGACTTAAACGCCTGTTTGCAAGGAGCTGGTGAAGAGAGGCAGCCAAATCACATCATATCAATTCTAGAATAGCTGTCAGATGTCATTGACATTTAGCTACTGCAGTGATTAGGATTAAAATGGAACTGGTACGGAAACTTTGCTTGAAGGCTAGGTGTCATTCCCAAAGCTAGATTCATCGAATCCCATTACTTGTTCTACCTTTGAAGGGTGATACATTCATAATAGAATTTAATGGTGGGGTTGTTTGTTTTTTTCATAAGTCTCATTTATTCATTTTCTGTTTCTTTTTTTTTTTTTTAAGATTTTATGTGTTTATTTATTTGAGAGAGAGAATGAGAGGGGAGGGTCAGAGGGAGAAGCTGACTCCCCACTGAGCAGGGAGCCCAATGCGGGACTCAATCCCTGGGACTACAGGATCATGACCCAAGTGGAAGGCTGTTGCTTAACCAACTGAGCCATCCAGGTGCCCCAATTTCTGTTTCTTTTCATGATCTATTAGTGTTATTTATTTTCAAAAGAAAAATGTGAACTCAGAATTTATGAAAACTTTTCTAACTTCCCTTGGCTCTTCAGTTACTCATATATTAATATTTCTTTTAAAGTAAATAAAATAATATATTTATCTCATATTCAGCTCACTAATCTGTTGCATTACTAATCAGTGAAGTCCTTATTTAATTTAAATAATTTTATTTTTAGTGTAATATATTTTCATTAGAAATTATTATCTCAGCTATCTTCAGACACTTAATGCCACAAATGTTTGAATTGGGTAGATTGTAACAAAAATATTGTGTTAGAGCCTATGAATAACTTCAGAGTACACACCCAGTCTAATTTATTTAAATTTCCAAATATTTTCAAGTTTATGCTTGCCAAACAAAACACTCCAGTGGGGCATACTAGACTGGTAGGTTGACACTTTTTAACCCTTGATTTAGATATTTCTAAAAATAAGTTCAGAGCCTAACTTATTAGATATTTTCCTTTGTGTGTGTAATATCTGTGTGTTGTGTTATCATATAGATGTAAGGTTTTTTTCGCCTTAAACACCAGCCAGTATTTTTACCAATTTGGGGGAGTGTATGTTCACAAAATTATTGTTGCCTTGTCATTACTACTTGATTTTGTTAGTTTTCTCTTTTATTTTTGTGTAGCTATATTTGAACTTGTTTAGTTTTTCCTTTGTTTTTCACTTTATTTTTTCAGAATTAATTCATAAAAGTGGAATTCCTGCATCAAAAGTTATGATTATTTTCACAAAACTCTTGAAACATTTTGCTGAATTACCCTCCAGCCATTGGTAGTACATGAAAATGGCCACTTGCTACATCCTTGCCAAGTTTTGTGCCCCAGTTTTCTCATTTAAATATGAAATTACAATAATGCTTTATAATAACTATGTGACCATGTAGGCTTGTATTAAATGAGTTAATAATATGTAAAGTATTTAGAATCAAGCCATGAACATTTTTGTTGTTACTATTTGAAAGTATGTTGGTAAAAATTGTTTCTCATTCAATTTAATTATTAGATGGGACACATTTTTTCTTATGTGTATTAGACATTTTGTTTCTTCTTGGGTGAATTGTGTATTTATATTCTTAGCACAAATTTCTAGTGGGTTTTTGCTTATTCTTATTTATTTTTATGTACTCTTTATATCATAAGGATGTTAACTCTGTATCTGGACTATATGGTTAAAATATTTTCTTTAGTCTCTTTGTCTTTTTATATGCAAATGCTTAATTTTTTTTATGAGTCATAATCTTTTTGTGTATATTTTTCCTTTTCTTTATTTAGAAAGTGTTTCAGTTTTCTGTAGCTGCTATAACATATTACCATGAAGCAGGTGGCTTAAAATAACAGAAATGCATTCTGTCATAATTATGGAGACTAGGAGTCTAAAACAAGGTATTAACAAATCAGTTCCTTCTAGAGGATCTGAGAGAATCCATTTCCATGCTTCTCTTTTAGTTTCTTATGATTGCTAGCAGTCCTTGGGATTCTTTGGCTTGTAGATTCCTTGGCATCACTCCAGTCTCTGCCTCCATCTCCACATGACCTTCTTCCTGTATGTGTATGTAATTGTGTGTAAATTTCCTTCTTCACACAAGGACACCAACAATGCTGAATTTAGGGCCCATCCTAAGCCTCATCTTAAGTTGATTACATCTGCAAAGGCACTGTTTCCAAATAAGGTCACCTTCATGGGTCATGGATAAACATGAATTTTTGTAGGACACTATTCAATACAGTGCAGGAATTAATTTCACATTCCAGGATCACAAAAATAATCATTATATTTTTATTTTATTTTATTTTTTTACAGTTCTTTAATCTATCTTGATCACCATTGTTTACTGAAGTAATCAGTAAATAATTATTAATCATTTAGACCTTGAAATTTAAGAATCCTTCCATTTTGGGACACCTGGGTGGCTCAGTAGGTTAAGCTGCTGCCTTTGGCTTAGGTCATGATCTCAGGGTCCTGGGATAGAGCCCTGCATCGGGCTCTCTGCTCATTGGAGAGCCTGCTTCCTCCTCTTTCTCTCTCTCTCTCTGCCTGCCTCTCTGCCTATTTGTGATCTCTGTCAAATAAATAAATAAAATCTTAAAAAAAAAATCCATAATGTCACTATAGTTGGTTTGGCTTTTGGCTAAAAATTAAGTATTGTTTATTTTCCTCTTACTGGTAAAATGAATTAGCTCAGTCTACGTGTGTGTGTGTGTATGTGTGAGAGAGAGAGAGAGAGAGAGAGAGAGAGAGAGAGAAATATAATGTTCACTATCTCATTCTTATAAGAAAAATGTATTTCCTACTCTTTGGTTATGTAGCCAAATTACATGAAGAAAACAGTAGGAATTTTTGTTATGTCACAATGCGTCGCTATTCAGTCAATAGGGATGTAAAAATCTGTAATGAAATACAAAAGGGAAAAAGGTAAATTGCCCTTTTTTGCATCTTAAAATCTCCAAAGAAAATTGAAGTGTTCATAAATCTTTATGAGTAGTGCACTTCACACACACACACACACACACACACACACGTACACACACACACACACAAATAACCAAAGAATGTATAATGCTGTTAATAAAAAAGGTCTTTGAACATTTGGTATTTGAAGTACTACTTAAATGGAGTGACATCTGAGATTTTTATCCTTGGATAATTCTTTTATCAGTTGTTTGATATAATGTAACAATTATTCATGACATGATGCAGTTGAAATGGATTCACTAGACAAATAATAACCTACACTCTGCTTCTCCATTATAATCCATGACTTTTATATTTATCCTTCAGATGAAAAATTTATTTAGGGATGTAGAAGAGGCACAAAATGCTTTGTTGAGTGGAATATAGTGTAGAGCAGCATGTAAGAGGAGGAACAGCTAGCCTTATACCAAAATTGCTTTCTTACTGGCCTGTTAGATACTGAGACACAGTAATGGAGGGATTTTGTTGTTGTTGTTGTTGTTGTTTTACCAATAAAGTAGAGATTAGGGACAGAGAAGTATATTTTTTAATGTGCCTCCTGTATATTTCCTTCTTTCCATAAGCACTGTAACGAATTCCTTCCATTCTACCTTCATAGAAGGCATCATGTCTTTATAAAAATTTCTGAAATCCCAAATTAGCACATCTTATCACAGTTGCTAGAGTTACTTTTGCTCTTTCAAACATCTTTCTATCAATTTGGAATATTTGCTGTAGCACAAATTGTCCACACTTACCTTACCCAAATCAATTTTACATATGTAAATATTAGATGAAACCAAACCAAACCAAAAAATAAATAAACAGAAAAGGTAGCAAATAAAACTATAGCAGTTTATAATTATAGCAGATCCATTGATTATTAGGACTGATAGTACACTACAAAAGTACAGTAACACAGTTCTAGGCCATAACAACCATTTTTCTGTTATCCATTTTCCAAGCTTAGTATAAATTTCCTACTCTTAATTATTGGTAGATTGCAAATTATTCTAAATGATTAGAAACAATATGATACAGATCACATAGAATGTATGTGAGTCCTTTATGCCATAAAATGCCTTCTTTCCATCTTCATTTTTAGTGTAAAACTAAGAAAATAGATTTTTTAAAAAGTATATAGTTATTTTCTCCAAGAGAGCTTGAGTTGTTGTACTGAATGACCAGCAAAACAAATTCCAAATATATTCACACTGTTGAAGTTATTCTTTTCATAGTAAAATGGGAAATTTTAAACTGGTTTTAGTGTACTGTTATTGCAGAGTTTCTTTTTCCAATTCTAAACATATATTGCCTATCACCAGCCCTATTAGCTTGCAAATGAGTATGCTGTGTTCAGTCATAAATTTAAAGGAATATTGGATAGAAGTTGTTCAGAAGAGAAAAGAATGAAAATGTAAAGTAAATCTGATGGTAATATTCATTGGTACAACATGGGAAAGTATAATGCTTGCTTTATTACAAAGTTTTCTTCTGACCAGAGCTTTTATTTTGTTTGGTGTTGTTATGATATTCACAGTAAGCTCTTTCATGATAATATGAACTTCTGTGGCTATACTGGATCTCTTCCATTTGTCCACTAGATCTACTTCTCCCTCAGGATATTGATTGTATGAACTACATCAACATGCTACTTTGCCCTCCAGTTTCTTATTTGATTTGACTCAGAGGAACCAGCAGGAGATGGGGAACAAGGAAAGAAGGGGGAATACTGGATTTGGGTTAGTTATTTTCCTGTTTCTCTTCCTGATATGGAAATAGTTCATGTTTGTTTATTTGTTTGTTTGCTTTTGCTGTTTCTCTCTACTAAGAACCATAGCTGTGTCAGGCAATCTAACCCATAGAGCTCTTATTTGCCTACATACTATAAAGTCTTCCTATTCTTAATATCTCTTTGTGTACTGTATTATCCTTTGTAGGTCTCCTTAATCCTTCCTCATGAATCAGTAGTTCTCTCTTAAACTCCTCAAAGCACCCAGTTTCAATGCGGCATATGTTTCTTTTCTGGAACCTCATTTATACAATGAGTGGGAATAATGGGCATGTGCTTCTAAAAGTAGTTGTTTATAGACTTGAAGCATTAGGAGAGTACTTGCACTCATTCTACAGACTATTTTAATACTTAATCTAAGAAATGAATTGTGAAAAATACTGCTTTTGTTCTTTTGAGAATGTTCAGAGAAGTAATTATGAGGGAAAATAGAGACCCTATATTTAATATGTATTTTGTAAATGCATATATACATAAGCATACTGATATACATGTATATACACACAAACACACATAAGCATATATATTTGTGAAACTAAAACCCTGTAACTTAAAACATATCTTATTTTTATTTTATCCTCACCTTCTCCTTCTGCAAAGCCCCTGTTGGGAATCCAAAGTACAGCCAATCTGCTGTCAGTCTGAGATTAATCCATGTCCTTAGCTCTAAGAGCTTCTGCTCACAATACACTATTTGAGAAGAAAAATGAAACAAAGAAGAGAAATTAAACCTATTTCTACAATTCCTGACATCCAAGTCCAGCTTCCCATTTTTTCCCCATATAGCTAAAATAGCTAGCAAATTGGCAGTTCTCAGTAACTGAGGCCATGATGCCTATAGTTCCAAAAATTCAACTTCTCGGTTAAAGCACAATGATAATAAATAAGAACAAAAGCAATTATTTAAAATCTATACCCTCATCATACCTAAACATAATCCAAATTTCAGATTACTCATGGGCCAAGCAAAGAAACAAGCTAACCAACTCACAGTTGTGATCCTTTGGGAAGTGCAAAGGAAATTCCAGGAAAAAAATGCATGGAAGAGAGAGGGCAGCCAGTGGAATCTAAAATTAATCTCAAACCATTATCAGAAAGATCACTTAATATTTGAAAATGGAGATTACAGGGACAAGATCTGTAAGAACATGTTGGATGCTAAGAATATGCGCTGGAGAAGGTGGAGGGAAGGGGAAGAGAATAGAAAGAGAAAGAGATTTTTTTGGAATCAGCATGTTAAAAGGAAAAAGAATAAAGTGGTAAAATCCAAGATATTTCAAGGCAAAAGTGATTTTTTAAAAGACTTTATTTATTCATTTGAGAGAGAAAGAGAGAGCACAAGCAGGGGAAGCAGCAGGTAGAGGCGGAGGGAGAGGGAGAAGCAGACTCCCCACCGAGTAGGGAGCCCAACATGGGGCTCAATACCAGGACCTAGAGGTCATGACCAGAGAGGAAGGCAGACACTTAAGCATCTGAGCCACTCAGATGCCCCCAAAAGTTATTTTTAAAAAATCAAGACATACCACCCATCCCTTTATTTCTTCACTCCCCCTTTCAGTCTTTTAAACTTAAAGGGAGACAGAAGTGGGTGCTTTTGAACCAGGATTCTTATATTCTTAAAGGTTTAAGGGGACAAAATTACTTTGCCTTGAACCTGCAAGTGACAACTTCTAGCAGATATGGTACCCATCAATGTCACTGATGTCTTTTAAAAGAGTGAAAATGTTGACCTGTGTTCCTATGAATGTTCCTCCAGCCATCCAGTTTCATGTGAAGAAAATCTATTTCCAACCTATATATTACTTCTGATAAAACAGCAAACCTCCAGGGCTCTGAGAGGTTTAGTTGATCAAAATGGTTTTTTAAAGATGTTCCTGAGGAGGGACCATTTGGATCATCTGTCTTGATATCATCTGTTACCCATTTCTAATTTGATTCTTCACATTCTTTCACATTTTGATATGTCTAAGGGTAAAATACACATTTGGAATTGTGTTTTGTTATCCGTGTTCTGACACAGAGATGCAGCCTTATTAAGAAATCGCATCTACGTAAATTAAAAAAAAAAAATAAAGCAACTCTTAGGTCTTTTGCTAGATACCTATTTTAGTGTTTTACCCTTAACACATAGTAAGGACTTTGCCACCAGGAAAACAAATTAAAAAATGGAAATGCAGGCAGTAAGAAATGTTCTAAACCTTTGCTATAAATTTATATACCGATGAGTAATAGTAATATTGTACAAAACAGACTTATGAATTCTAAAGTAATTTTTCAATTCTTTAAGGAACACTTTTCCCATTACTGTAACTGTTTTATTTTGCTCTGTTGAATTTGAGAGCAGAATCACTTTTGCTACTTAGTAATTAAAAGATAAAATCTGTTATAATATGTCATTATAGATCATTGCCAAATAAAAAGCAAGCACCAGATGGTGTGCTTTATGCTAAGCTACAGTGAACATGCATTAGAACTCCTTTTTCTCTCCTAGGGAAATTGCAATTTATTTTAGAGAGATCCTTTATACTATGGAAGCTGTAGAGCAAGAAGCTGTTTTTGCTAACATAGAATCCATAAAAAGTTTGGTATCATCTCTGGCTTTAATGCTCTGTGATCAGTTACCTTACGGAACACTGTCATGCTTCATTTATTTTCCCTGCTTTCTGCCCTTCCCCCTCCCCCCTCCTCTTCCTTTTTATCATGTAGACAATCAATGAGAGACAACTGAAGCTAAACTATAGGAAATCTAATTGTCTATCAGTTGTTAATTAAAATTTTTGAGATCTAACAAAGTCTTTATCTTTCTTTTATTGACATTCTGAGTGTTCTGTCCTGAGAGAAAAGATTCCCCATCCCGTCCCCTGGCAGTGATGTGCTTTTAAAATTTTGCCTCTCATTTTACTTTCTTTTTGAGGACTCTGAGCCACATGCGGAGGCCTTGCTCATCACTGCATCTTAAGTTTTATCTTCAGTGTTCTTCCCTTTGTTCTCTGCTGTCTTGGTCTCCTGACTTCCCTTCTGTTTCTCGAAAAGGGCGAGCTGTTCCCCATGTTGGCTTTTCATAAATGATATTTCCCTCAGCTTTCTTGTCTCTTCCTCAAGGTGTGCCTCCTCCTCCTTACTATGTGATTTCATTCTGAATAACAGGGAGGCAACACCCTCATCCCATGTCTGATCTTGACATTAAAACTTGCTCCCTTAATTTATGCTAGTCATATATTCTCTTAAATTGTCTGTCTTCCTCATTGTATTTTTAAAATCCAGAATGATGGAGACTATGTAATTTTTAGTAACTAATATATACTAATATATAAATTCTCTAAATAATAAATATTATAAATAACTAAGATAAAAAACAGGAAAATAACTACTTAATGTACTATCAACTTTTTTTTATAAAGTCAGTATTTAATTATCAATAGAAAAACTACCACTACTTTGGAAATAATTCAGGTTGAATCAGAGTCTCTTCCTCACTCTCCAAGTCCTTTGCCATTAACAGATGCAGCAGAAGTATGTGGGAATAGTTAGGGTGCTTTGCATTTGTAGAGATGTTCATTTGGAGAGAGATGATTAACTTAATGTAATTTAGTGAATCACTTCACTGTCTTCATTAAAAACTGAATGAAGAAATTATATAATATTTATAAGAATGGATTTAGATTAAAGATTTTACCAAAATAGGCAAACTACTGAGTAAAGGATTTTTGTTTTCCTTTCAAGATATTCTAAAATAGCACTAATAACTATGTAAATAACAACTGTTTTGTAAGTAGGAAAAAAGCAGCTTTACCACCTCTGAGATTTTTGAGATGGACATTATTAGGAAATTAAAGAAAATAATCTAGTAAGATAAAATTTTATCTCCCCTTCTCTTACTTGAAAAGTCATCTTGATTTCTGTATTGTTTGGACGTAGCTCTGTAGCATTTAGTCTAAGTGAATAAATGAAACTGATCAATTATAAGGGAAATGTTAAAAACAAAAGTGTTTATATATACTTCAGTTTCTCTTTGGGAATCATATTACTCTTCTAGCACCGCCATAACAAAATACCACAGAATGTGTGGCTTAAACAACAAATTCATTTTTGCACAGTTCTGTATGCTACAGGTCTAGCTGCAAGCTTGGTTTCTTGTGAGGCCTTTCTTTTTGGCTTGCAGGTAATTACCTTCTCACTGTGTGCTCCCTGGGCTTTTCTCTGTGTAAGTGAAGCTTCTGTCTCTTCTTATGTGGACCTTTTGGACTATTATGACGTTATTTAATGGTTCTCTGTCCAAATATAATTACTTTGGTGGTTAGGGCTTCTACATGTGGATTCTGGGGGACACATTTGAAACTGTAACAGGAGCATTTGCACACTATACTTTGAGTGAATGATTATTTATTAAAAAATACGAGATACTACTTTCCAGTACAAAATGAAAATGTAAGGATCACATCTCAGAGACCCATTTACTCATAAAGTCTCCATGCTGCTAGTAAAGTAGTTGGAACTTAGAGATCGTGCAGTAAAATCCAGAAGTGAGACATATGAAAATATGAACACTAATGTGAAATGTTTTTCTCCCATTCTTTAATCCACTGTTTTACAGTGTTCAGGTGAAGAATAATCTCCACTGATTCTCCTTTAGAAGGGTATTCCTTCTTCAAATGAATTCTGTCGAATGCTGCATACACAATGTTCTTTGTGAAGATTCACAGTGCTGTGTCCTCTAAGAATTATATAAAGTTGGCAGAAAGATCCATATTAACAGAGGTTACTGTTTTCACTTCTTGTTAAAATATGTGAATTCCAGAGATATTTCTGCGTAAAATGCACCAAAAAATAATCCCGACTTAAAGTACCATTGCTCTAAAGCACAATAGACAGATAGGGATCTGTCACATTAAGTGCTAATCTACTTGCTGATTTACTTGTGCTATAGGGAAGTATGCTTAAACTTCCTGTTTTGTTGTTTTGGTTTTTTTTATATTCTTATTTTAGAGCTATTGTTCGTGGGGAATTTTAACTGTGCAAACCTTTCTATAACTCTACTTTAAAAAGTAAAATGAAAAAGGGAAGTTTAATACTGTAGAACAAATAGAAGTGTCAGAATGGAGATTCACTATTTATTGTGAATTACCTTGCTTTCATTGGCTGTAGTCAAGCTTTTGAGGTTAAAGAAACAGTTTTCTGAGATTGGCCAAGTATGCTTCATTTGAACATAAACATGCTCAAGAACCATAACAATATTAGAGGTTTCAGAGTGCCGTTCCTATAGGTTAAACAAATGCATACATTGTATCTGAAGAAATTATTTATTCAACATTTGTCATGCATTTCAATGGGTAAAAATCACATGTGCATAGAAAGCACTTCCCTCAGAATCAACAGTCAGAGATTCCTTGTCTTCTTCCAAGAAGAAACCTGGCAAGAGAAAAGAGTATCTGAAGCGTTCAATGCCATTCAAGTTCAGATACTGAATAAACTTGCTGTCAGTCAAAAGTCAAGATATATTAGGAAAAAAACAGCTTGTAAGTAAACATCAATTCAGTTAGGTTAGAAAAAAAATGAAAAGCCAAAAAGCACAATGGACTAACTCAGGGGTAGCTGCAGAATGCTTCAGGTCCTACTCTGTCTCAGAGATCAAAGAATAGAGTTTTGATGGGGAAGTGGAAGAGTACTTTTTGTTCTTTGACCCTGGTATTCCTAGATGTCTAGAATGTCTTTATGCTAACTTTGCGGAGCGGGGGGTTGGGGGGACTTAGTTTTTTTTGTTGGATGTTTTGTAGATGATTTGAAACTCCATTAAACAGATTTTTGAACAGTACAGAAATTACGTGTTCTTACACCTTTGTTATATTATTTCTAACACCCGGACTTACTGCAGAAATACTATTAATACAATAAAAATTGATAAAATGTAAAAAAAAAAAAAAACCCACTCATGTATTTTTTACCATGGAAATCTAATTGTAAATGTCAGAGAAACACAGAATTAACTGTTTAATAATCATTTTGTATAATTTGCCATTTGTATTTCCTCCATTTAAAGAGTTTTTTGTTAAGTTAGTGAATTGTACATTAAGTAAAACAACATATGGACATGGAAAAGAGGTACAGTATATTTAACCCACATTTATATACTTTGAAGAGCATAGCTAAAAGTTATTGAGCACTATCTTATTTCTTAAATCGTATGCTACTGTTTTAGCTTTCAAAAGGAAAACATCCAAAGGATAAATAAGAAAGGATTCTTGCTCATTCCATGACAATTAAAGGAGTATTCTTCCTGGTATTGTGACATAAATAAGTGAAGAGAGGGCATCCCAATTTTAGTAGTTAATTTATAAACATTAATTATTTTATTATTTTTTCAAGCTTTAGTAACTATTTTGTAAATGTCAACTATTTCATTCTTTTTATGAAATGATCACACTTTATTAGACTTTCCTTGGTGTGAGTTGCAATCAAAACATTAAAAATATTCTGATGTAATTTATTTCTCTATGCTTCCCTGAATTTCATAATGTAAAAACAACGAAACTCTATTTTTTAATCATTTTTATGATTTTCTGACTTTACTTCTAATGTAAAAAATAGTAATAATAAACCAATTCAATAGCTTATTTTTATATTCTCAAAATATAAAATTTTTACAGAATTTTTGGATTATCAAAATGACTGCTCCTTCAGTTATGCTTTCTACAAATTTATTCTTTACTGAGCACCAACCCTTTCCTTGTAGGTCCAGTTCTTATATTTCTATTTATTAAACACATTCAGCAAAAATATCATCTGCAATCACCAATTATAGTTTTAAAATAATTTGGTTCTTACTATATTTAAACTGGGATTTTCATAACAAGTGACAAAAGAAAATAGATTTTTTTCCCTATGATAATGCCAAAAAAATATTCAAAGCTCATTTTGGTATAAAATGTTATTCAATTAGGGATGCCCGGGAGGCTCAGTGGATTAAGTGTCTGCCTTCTGCTCAGGTCATGATCCCAGGGTCCTGGGATGAAGGGTTGCATCAGGCTCCTTGGTCGGTGGGAAGTCTGCTTCTCCCTCTGCCTGCAGCTCCCCTTGCTTGTGGGCTCTCTCTCTCTCTCTCTCTCTCTGACACCTAAATAAATAAATAAAATCTTTTAAAGGAATGTTATTCATTTAAAATGATTTAGAGCTTTACTTCTATAATACTTTGAAAGTAAACACAGATTAATTAGCTTTTATCTTTCTGGACATCCTCATCAAATTTTGTTTTTTCTTTGATAAACATCTTAAATATCAATATTCTGATAAAACACATTTTTGAAAAAAAAATACTTCTGACCTAGAATGAGCTATCTTACTACTTTGATTTCTAATGTATTAATGTACATGAATTGCATCTATAATGGTATAATTTTTTTCACTGTCATACTCTAAGGCCTAGAATTATATACATAAAATATATTGCACAATCTGTGCATACATACATGAATAATAGATGATTATCCAGAATGAATTTATAGGCTTCATATAATCAAACACAGAAATAAAAATAACAAATGAATATGTGTTAGCTTGAACTCTCTAAGTTGGAGAAGACAAAAATACTTCCGATATTTGATCATTTTAAAAAGAGCTCTCTCAAATGAACTTTAAAAAAGAACACCTTGGAATATTTAATTGACTACCTTATGAAAATATGACCTCAGCATTGGTCACACTGACTTTGAACACATCATCATTTCTTTCAAGATTGACCTTAGAGACTTGATGCATTTTAAGTGAGTTGCCAACATCCGTGATGAAGCCCTTCGATTTGCATGTTTCTGAACTCCTTCTCCCCGCCATTTACTTAAGACGATCAGATTCTAGGGGAGCTTCTTGCTCTAGAGAAATTTATACTAGCAAACTAAGTTACAAATTTTAAACTGGTGGTAGGAGTAGGAATAAGGAGGGTGGAAAAGCAATATTTATCCTGAGTAAGACCACCAAGTATCTCCATAGAATAGTCCTTTTCCAAAGGACACATCAGAATATTATTAGAATATTATTTTAAATTATAATTGGTCATTGCAGATGATAAATTGACAACAGAATTAGCACAAAGGAATTGAACTTTATTTTCAAATGTAAGTATAAGGTTTTGATAGCTGAATTTCTTTATTGGATGAAAAGACTGCAAAGTAGAACAAAACAAGCTTATCATATCAAATGTGCCACTTACAATCTAGGCCAGGTTACTATCCACGGGTTTGTGGATTTGTCCTCAGTACCTTTATTTGTAAAACAACAACAACAATAATAGTAATGACAACAACAACGTTAGGACACTTACTAGCTCCAGGTGACTATTGAGAACTTGAAACATGGCTAGTGTGACTGATAAATTATTATTTTAATTTCATTTCATTTAAATTTAAACCTACTTAGTCATATGTGTCTAGAGACTATTTTATTGGATATTGCAGTTTGAACTTTTTAAAAATATATATATTCCTCATTGTGGGAGATTCTGAGAAGAAGACATAGTGGTCAGGATTTTGAATATTTCTGCACACCTCATAGGAACAATGAGCTCAAATAGGGTAGGAAAACAATTGCAAAGACAAAATTTACAAAACAAAACAACTAGGTGACAAAGACTCTAGGTGACAAAGAATTCAATATGTCATCAAATAGGAACAAACTACTGGCAGCCTCTAGACTGGTGTAATATCAACAGTGGAACATGAAAATGCACAAGAAATCAGTGGATCAACAAATGGACTTGAGAACTTCAAAACAGCCAACAGTTACTGAAAGGAAAATATGGAAAAAGAATCTAAGGACAACAAAAGCAAGAAGATTTTGTCCACTCCAATAATAGAAGAATGCAACAGGTTCCAGTAATATATAAATGAGATGAAGCAATCTAGGCCCAACAAACCTCAAAACTAATAAATCAAGGCTAGCTTCTAGAACAATCTTCACATTAAGGAGAAACTGGAATAGAATCCAAATTAAGCAAACCAAATCCAACAGAGAGAAGGAAAGCAAAAGTCCAGATAAAAGTAAGGAAACAGAACAGATCTTAGCAATTGTTAGTAATACGAGTCAGAATTACTCATATTGCTCATTTTAAAGAAAATTTTCTTTTCCATAGTCAGTCTGTTTCCCTAGAAATGCCAAATATTTAACCTCAATTTTTGTAATATCAGTACTTAATCTTTGCTTGAATATATGGTTTATTATACTACATTTTTCTTATGCAGCACCACAGACATTTCAACCAACAAGTCACAATTTCAAAGTACAATCAGTGGAGAAATCCAGATTCTTCAACAGAATTTGTGTACAGTGAATAGGCATAATTGTAAAGAAATCAGGTAGAAACTTCTTAGGCTTTGATTCAGTGATTTTTTTTTTCCTTTACTGATAAGAAACAAATAAAGTAAGGTATAATTTTCAGTGGTTTCGAAGATTCTTGTTCCTAGTAAGAGGTTTTTTTTTAATTGAAAAAAAAATGCAGCAAATACAGAACCAGAATTTAACGTATTTCAATTTATTATACATCTAAAGAACATGTTGATATCCATCACTCAGGTCACTGCCATCTTGAGAGGTGGCAGCCTGAATTACAACCTGGGTATCTCAACATTCTTAACTGCAAAATCGACATCCCATCAAGAGAGTTTTTTTGTTTTTTTTGTTTTTTTAATTTTCTTAATATCTCTCAGGACTGCATATGTATGTATATGAAAGAAGTATGTAATCTGTGTATGTGTATGTGTATATATATATTATTTATCTAAATTTGTACGTATGCTATTTATTTGTAAAACTTTATATGTCTGTGTGTCTGCACACACACACACACACACACACACACACACATAAGTATGGTATGTGTATGTAGTGTATATACTCCTGCTGCTAAAATGTAGTATAAAGTTAATTTTTATACATTGAATTTTTCTACTTAGGAGTCTTGATGAATTCACATATTGATTTTTAGAGGTAATATGTAAACTTTTCTATTTTCTGCAACACAATCTCATCGTCTGAGAATAACCACATTTTCATAAATTTTGATGCTCTTATTGTTTTTTGCTTTCCAGCATTGTATGTGTACTTCTTTTTCTTGTCTAATTGTAGATAGCTGGGAGTGTAAGATAAAAAGAAAGAAAGAGGCAAACCATAAAAGACTGTTAACTCTAGGAAACAAACTAAGGGTTGCTGGAGGGGAGATAGGTGGGGAGGATGGGGTAACTGGGTGATGAGCATTAAGGAGGGCACTTGATTTAATGAGCATTAGGTATTAAATGCAGTGGGATGAGTCACTAAATTCTACCACTGAAATTAACAATATACTATGTGTTAACTGAGTTTAAATTAAAAAATTTAAAAATTATTTTAATATTGAATACATGTGCAGATGATGGATGTCCTTTAGAAAAGAGGAAACAATTTCAAGATTTAAAAATTAAAGCTAGGGGCTCCTGGTGGCTCAGTCCTTAAAGCATCTGCCTTTGGCTCAGGTCATGATCCTGGGGTCCTGGGATTGAGCCCCCACATTGGGCTCCCTGCTCAGCGGGAAGCCTGCTCCTTCTCCCTCTCTCTCTCTCTCTCTTTCTGTATTCCCTCTCTCTCTGTCTCTCTCTTTATTTATTTATTTATTTATTTATTTAAGTAAGTTAAATCTTCAAAAAAATTAAAAATAAAAAAAAGCTAATATTTTCTTTGTTTAAAAAATTTTGGTAGATACTCTGTTTAAAATTAAGAAATGCAACATAGGTTTGTGTACAAAAACATTTAATCATAGATAGTGAATTGTCTTCCTTAAAAATTATTAATTTGTTTTTCTCCTTTTTATCGAGTTTTGTTTTGAACTGTATTCAATTTACAAAATTAAATTAACTTTGGAATCAGCCAAATTGCAACATGATGGAATACATGTTTTAAGTCTTGTTGGATTTCTCGTGCTAATTTTGGTTTAGGAGTTTACACACAGGTGAACGGATTTTATAATTTTCCTTTCTTTTAATGTCTTTGTCAGATGTTGATATCCCTCATATCACAATTAGATCTATCTGCATTTCTTTATTCCTCTGGAAGAGTTTGTGTCAAATCTATTTCATCTTTTCCTTCAACATCTGATACAGTCTACTACTAGAGCTCTATGGCCTACATGTTTCTATGTGGGAAAGATTTTAATTATAAACTAAGCTCTTTAAAACACTAGTTAGATTTTCTTTTCTTTCCTGTACAATTTGCAAAACAAACTCATGCAGTTTTTTCTTCACTTCATCTCTTTCAAATATATTAGTACTTTATAATTGTTAATAATATCTTAGATTCTTTCTAATATTCATAAATTCATAATGTTCCTTTCATTGTTTCCTTTTGAAATTGATGTTGCAAATTCTTTTTTTTAAAAGATAGACATACAAAAATCTTAGCAATTTAATTGATCTTTATAAAGACACAAAGATAAAAAGTAATTTTTGTCAGTGCTGAGTTTTTTTTAACATTAACTTTGCTTCTCTATATGTTAGGTCTTCTAATATCCTTGAGTTATATTCACTCTCATCTTTCTATTTTAGAGACAGATAATTATATAATTGGAAACTTTTCATCTAATTGAAAACATTTAGAATCAAATTTCTGCTTTATTACAGCTCTAGTTTTAGCTCTTAAGTTTTGTTATATTACAATATTAACCTTTTTCTGTAGTTTTTTGAATTATACTTACTTACAAAATTGCAGTTACTTTTGGTTAATTATTTTCCATTTTCATTTGGGTTTTTATTTTGGGCAATGAATAATTAGGCATGATTTCCTGATTTCCAAGAATAAAATGATTTAGTATAATCTTTTATTGTAGCTGAATTTTTCTGTTATTTAATGAGTCAAGCCTTTGGAATTTGGAGAGGTATCTTTTATGTCTCAGGATATAGGTGATTATGGTGATTTTGTATGCATTTGAAAGGCTAATATCTACCATATACATACAGATTTGTCTTTTTGTCTTTTCTTCTTTGATTTCTGATTATTTGATTCAATTATTTTTCAATAGCCTGTTGCCCTTTTTCTCTAACAATTAATTGGATCACAATGTTTACTTTTATTCATATAGTGAACATTAGGAAAAGTGAATTTCTTTTATTAATAAAATCATATAGTATATATTTTTTAATTCTCTTTCAATTTCTTTCATTCTCTTTCAGTCAACAATTGTTTTCAGATGCTTAATATTTATTTATAGTTTTCCTTATGCATGCCCTTCTTATATTGTTCTTTATTTCTTCCTGTATCTACAAGACTTTATCCAAAATCATTTATGTTCTACTTGAGAAAAAACACTTTAATGCTTGATTGTTGCTATGCTTATGATAAATTATCTCAATTTTTGTTCTTCGGAATTTCTTTCAGCTTCTTTTTTAGATGGCATTTTTGCTGCATATAAATTCTGTGTTTGAAATTTGTTGGATAGAGCATCTCAAAATGGAAATTAGTTTTCATTTTGGTATAGTAACTATAACATTTATCCTCTTGTCCTTTGCCCTCTGTTGTTTGTGTTGAAAATTCAGCCTTCAGTCTTATTGTTGCTCTTTTGACCTGACATTTATTTTATTTTAATTTCAGTATAGTTAATATACAGTGTTGCAGTTTAAGATATACAGTATAGCAATTCAACAACTCCATATATCACCCAGTGATCATCACAAGTGCACTCCTTAATTCCCATCACCTATTTCACCCATCACCCCACCTACCACCCCTCTGGTAATCATCAGTTTGTTCTTTATAGTTACTGTTTCTTGATTTGACTCTTTTCTCTTTTTTTCGCCTTTGCTCATTTGTTTCATTTCTTAAATTCCATATATGAGTGAAATAGTGTGTTATTCGTCTTCCTCTGACTAACCTACTTTCTCTGGCTGACATATATATTCTAACTCTATCTATGTCTTTGCAAGTGACAAGATTTTGTTCTTTTTCATAACTGAACACTATTCCATTGTGTGTGTGTGTGTGTGTGTGTGTGTGTGTGTGTGTATACATACCACTCTTCTTTATCCATTCATCTGTGGATGGAAACATGGGCTTCATCTATAGTCTGGTAGTTCTATATAATGCTACCATAAACATAAAGATGCATGTATTCCATTAAATTAGTGTTTTTGTATTTTGGGGTTAAATACCCAGTACTACAATTACTGGATCCTAGGGCATTTCTATTTTTAACTTTTTGAGGAAACTCCATACTGTTTTCCATGGTGGCTGCACCAGTTTTCATTCCTACCAAAAGGACGCCAGGGTTCTTCTCTACATCTTGATCAACATTTGTTGTTTCTTGTATTGTGGATTTTAGCCATTCTGGCAAGTATGCGGTGATATCTCATTGTAGTCTTGATTTGCATTTGTCCACGGAGGAGTGATGTCGAGCATCTTCTTATGTGTCTGTTGGCCATCTCTTTCTTCTTTGAAGATATGTCTATTCATGTCTTCTGCCCATTTTTTAATTGGGGTTTTTTTTTTTTTTTTTGGATGGTGAGGTATATAAATTCTTTTGTGCATTTTGGATACTAACCCTTTATGAGATATGTCATTTGGAAGTCTCTTTTCCCATTCCATGGGATGTCTTTCAGTTTTGTTGATTGTTTCCTTCACTGTGAAAAAACTTTCTATTTTGATGTATTTGGATCAATTTTTGTTTTTTTTATGGTTTATTTTTGTTTTTGTTTCCCTTGCCTCAGGAAACATGGAAAAATGTTGCTATAGTAGATGTCAGAGACATCACTGCCTGTGCTCTACTGTAGGATTTGTGTGTTTTCAGATCTCAAATTTAGGTCTTTAATTTATTTAGAGTTTATTATTGGGTATGGTATAAGAAAGTGGTCCAGTTTCATTCTTTTTGCATGTTGCTGTCCAGTAAACCAGCCTTACAGGAAAGGTTAAAAGCAACTCTGTGAGTGCAAAACCATAAGTAAAAGTAAGAAAAAGAAAAAGGACAAAAGGAAAAAAAAAATCAAGTATAGCTATAAAAATCTGTCAAGAGAAACACAAAATAAAAGGTTGTAAAATATCATATAAAATACCTGGATTCCTTACTCCATATTTTTTCATTATCTTTTACTTTTTTTGAATTTGTGGTTACCATTCAGTTTATACGTAACATCTTCTGCATATAGCAGTGTATATTAAGCTGATGGTTGCTTAACTTTGAATTCAATTTTTACTGCTCTCCTGTCTACATTTCAGGTGTTTATAGGGCTGGTTTACTGGTCATGAATTCTTTAAATTTTAATTTCCTGGAAAACTTTCTATCTCTTTATTCTGACTGATAGCCTTGTTGGATAAAGTATTCTTGGCTGCAGATTTTTCTCTTTCAGCGCTTTGAATACATCATGTCACTACCTTCCGGCCTACAAAGTTTCTGCTGAAAAATGTGCTGATAGACTTATGGGGTTTCTTTTGTATGTAACTGTTTTCTTTTTTCTTGCAGCCTTTAAAATTCTTTCTTTATCACTTTTTTTTTTTTTTTTTTTTTTTTTTTTTTTTTTTTGCTGTTTTTGTGTCATGGTGTGTACCTCTTTGGGTTGAATTTGTTGGGAGATCTCTGTGCCTCCTGAATCAGGATCTCTGTTTCCCTCTCCAGATTGAGGAAAGTTTTAGCGATTATTTCTCCAAATAAATTTTCTGCCCACCTTTTCCTCTCCTCTCCTTCTGTCTTCTTTTGGGAACCCCATAAAGTGGATGTTATTATACTTGATGGAATCAGTGAGTTCTCTAAGTATACCTTATGAAGCCGTCTTTGTTTGTCTCTTACCTGGTCACCTTGATTGCTTTGCCTTACTCATTCTTCCAGGCCACTGATATATTCTTCTGCTTCCTGTAGCCTACTATTTATTCTATCTGTTGTATTTTTAATTTTATTTATTGAGTTCTTCATCTCTGATGTGTTATTTTTTATCTCTTTGTCGATCTCTCTGATGTCCTATACCCTTTTCTGAAGTCCAGTGAGTATTTTTATGATCAACACTTTAAATTCTACAATAGGCATATTACTCATTTCTGTTATGCTTAGATCTTTAGCTGTGATTTTGTCCTGTTCTTTTCTTTGGACATATTTCTCTGTCTCCTCATTTTGTCTATCTTTCTGCGTCTGTTTCTCTGTGTTATGAAATTCAGCTTTGTTTTCTGCTCTCCAAAGTAGTGACTTAATGAGGAAGAAGTCCTGTAGTGACCTGAAGTGCAGTGTCCCCTTTTCATAGAACCTGGCACTTAAGGGGAGTCTACTATATGTGTTTCTTGTGTCCTATTATTGTGTTTGAGTTGCTTTTCCTTTCAGTCCATATGTCTGCACTGACTCTTTGCCTGTTATGGGGTGTATGCATGCTCTGTGGTGTTAATGAGACCCAGGTAGTCTGGCTCTGTGACAGTATGTTTGCAAAAGGACTTGAGGGTAGGGCAGTATGTTAGCAAAATTTGCACTGAGCACCTAGTCCTAGGTCAGATCCCTGAAAGCACAGCAGCAGCTAGGCATGCAGTAGCCAAATTGGGCAGGGGCTAAGGAGTCTTTGTACAGGGCATATGGGTGGAGGAGTCGGTGGGGTTAACAAAATTTGTACTGAGCCTAGGGCTGAGGCCTGTAGATTTGGGGTGGACAAATCCTCAGAACTTCGAGGTAGGATGCACTGCTAGCAGGTTAGGTAGCAAGTGTCTTTGCAGTGATTCCTCGTGCAGGTAGCTCTGTTTTATCCTGGGTGGGAAGAGAGGAAAAGGGCACCTACCAGGTCCTTTGTTCCCAGAGAAGTCCCCCAAGATTCTCTGAAATGAGTATAAACAGATTTCCTTCCCATTGTGCAAGCTGTTGCTTCTGTGTTTCTTCTTCCTGAGCTGTTGTCTCTTTAGGGATGGGACTGGTGTCACTTGCCCTCTCTGCTTGTCCAGTGCTGAGTCAGCTGAGTTTTAAGGCTCCACATCCCCAGATCCAAATCCTGCTGGTTATACAAATTTATGGAATTTATCCCACCTAGTTTTCAAGGCCAGATGTAAGGGGATCATCCATTTCTCCTGTGCTCTCTGGTGCTTTCCCCTCTCCTTGACCACAGCTCCCTCCCTCCTGCAGACAGCTCTTGTGCCAGGAATGGCCAGCAATCCCTATACTGAGGGATGAAAGATTTCTCTAAACTTTCCTGTTAAAGAGAGAAGAAGGCAAGGGGGTCAATGCTATGACACAAAAACCTTTGTTCTTCTTTACTCCTGCTTTAATTGTAATTCTGTAATAATCAGAAATCCTTATCAGTGTTTCTCAAGCACCTGAGGTGTGACAAGGGGTCTTACTGAAACTGGAGCATCTGTTTATGGGAAAGATAAAATATGCTAATCTGCATGTTCTGCTAAACATAGCCTAAGGGACAATGCATACATCTTTCCAATCACAGAGCAGTTATTTGGGCTAAGAAAGCCTCAGGGAAGGCAACTCCCAGTGGCATTACAAGGGCGGAGTGGTCAGGCAGGCCTTGGCTTTCCAAAGGCCTGCACCCTGCTCCAAAACCTTCACCTCCAAAGGTTTCTCTGTTACATTTTAGCATGCCAGCTATTATGGCTGATTTCATGCATTACATTAACCTTAACACTCCTGGCCACCCATTCTGCCCTTCCTAATCTCTTCAGCTGGGGTTCTTTTCTATATTTAGTTGTGCAGTTTGTTCTGCCAGTCATTGGTCACTGTTCAATTTATTACTGGGATGTGAGTGATACCTCATTGTAAACAGAATGAGGTAAGCTTAGAGTCCTCTTTCTCCACCATCTTCCTAAGCGTCTACCTTTTTTTTTTTTTTTTTTTTTTAAATTTTCTCCACTACTTTTATGATACTCTTTTTGTTCTGGGTTTTCAGTTGTTTTAGAAGTGCCTCAGTATGGTTTTCTTTGTATGGTTTCTTCACTTGATTTTTAGAACTATTTGGTTGATGTCTTCCATCAGTTTTGCTACTTTTCTCTGCCATTATCTCAAGCAATGCTTTTCCCTCATTCTCTTTATCTCCTGTGATGCTCTTTACACACTTGTTAGTTATTTTAAAGTTTATGGCTGAAATATTCCCTATCCAAATCCATATGCTTAAATGTTCTCATTTGTTTCATAATTTATAATCACATAGTTTAATTTCCTTATGTGTTGGAAATTTTAAATAAAAAATGAGTTATTTGAGATTCTCAATTATCTTCCTTTGACTATCACTGAGATTAGATACTAGAAATACTAGATCACTTAAATCCAAAAAGAAGACTGAAGTAAATTGATGATGCATTTTTATGTTTGGGAAGAATGCTTTCTGGTTTAACCTTATTCCTAAGATTTAACACTTATCTTCTCAGCCAAAGCCTGTGGAATGAATAAGACTTTGTCCCGTTCTCTCACTCTACTTAATATCATGTGTTCATTTCAAAATTATTTTTTGCTTATTTACGTAGCAGTTACCTGATATGCAGATCCAAATATTTGCTGGGGATAAGCAGTGCCAAAGTACACAGGTATTCATCCCTACTCTCTGAGATCTTTGCCTGACAATTCCTTCCTTAGTTTTAAGATGTTCATTGCCTTCACATATGTCCAGATAGGTATGTGCACACGCATATATATGTGTATGTGTATGTACACACATACACACTTAGATATGTATATGATATAAGGATATTCTGTTTGTTTTTAAGGAATGATTATTCTAAACCAATAGACCACTACTCCAATTTTACAGAAAGTGGATTGTCATTATTTTATATTAACACACTTGAAAAACTTCATTTTTCAATATTTAATATTAAATAATTTGAATATTTAATTTTTCAGTCACTGGCTAGTTATCAGTTTAGATCTTGAGTTGCCCTTATAAAGCATTTTACTTCAGTTTTCCTCTCCCTTTTCCCTGCTATTACATATGAAGGATTTTGATGATCAAGATACATATATTTTATATTATATATGTTTTTATATTTATATATTTATATATAAATTTTTAGATATATATAAACACTTATATATTACTCACAAACATGGTAGGTTTGGGCCAATTGAATCAAGATAGAGAGCACTTCCTTTGCAATCTCTGCCTTATTTCAAAAGTGGACTCTTGCTTATGTTTGAACTGAGTTTTCCTTTTATAATCCAATTCTATCTGCTCTTGATATTTCAGGCGTTCTTCATGTTTTCTAGTTTACTGAGAGTACTTCCTGTTTTGCAGACAAACCATAGAATTATTATAAGTATAGTTTGTTTGTTTGTTTTTTGCCCTGGATTTGAGGGGTGCCTGTAACTTATACTCATCATGAACCAGACATTCTCAGTATTTAAAGCAGATTTTTGTTTGTGTTGTATTTTAAGTCACCGTTTAGTCAAAGCGTAGAAATCTGTAAAATTAAAAATATTTTAGTCACTGTGTTACATATAAGTTACATTTTTTAAGACATTTTTTTAAAAAAAGATTTTATTTATTTATTTGAGAGAGAGAATGAAAGAGAAAAACAGAACATGAGAAGAGGGAGGGCCAGAGGGAGAAGCAGGCTCCCTGCTTGGCCCGATGCGGGACTCAATCCCAGGACTCTAGGTTCATGACCTGAGCTGAACTGAGACACCCAGGCACCCATAAATTACATTTTTGACCTAAGAGGGGACCCCTTTTAAACATGAAGTTATTTTCACACATTGAAAAGAAGAATTTGTTATTCTGTATTTGTGAAATACAAAGTGGATTTGTTTACATTGGGTAGATATGTCTATCTGGAGTATTTAGTTAGTTATAAGCATTGATAAGTGATTTAGGGATGTGTTAAAATAATCTGTTTAAATCCTCATGACACAATCTTGAGGTTTACAAATGTTTATTAACAAAGATCATACGATTAATAATGTACTGTGTACCACTTTCACTTTTTGCAAATTTAGGACTAAAATCTTTCAAGTTTTCTATAGAATTTTGGTCACTTTAATTTTTTACATTATCTATTGAAAAAAAAATTGAATTAGCTGAGATTTTTAAAAACAACACAGTAAGAACCCCAAAGAATCAAAAAAGTTAAACTTCCATAAGGAGAATCTTAACTTTTACAGGAAGAAATTAGTATATAAGTGATGAACACAAATATGTAAAAGCTATTTTGTTAATCAGTTTGACTATTGCTGTAGGGAAAAAACATATATATCCGTAAGGTAATGCCTTTGTTGTGGTTAATTATCAGTTGTATTGTCATTTAGCAGAATACATGTTTTAATGAGAAGATTTTAGTATTTTGCTGTGAATAATATAACATAAATAATTGTTCACCATAAAGTTATCAATTGCATTTTAGAGCTTCATTATACATTTTGGTTTGATAATGCTTTTTGTGTAGGTTGTCACAACCAGAAGCTTTTTGAAGCCATCTTAAGCTATAGATATTATTCTTTATAGTTTACATAATGCATTCTTTGTGATTAGTTTCCAAATATCCTCTTGTAGTAATTATTTTTAAAGAAATGAGACAGTTATTCTGACACTATTTGCAAAAATTGGCAATTAAGTTTGTCTATTAAGTTACTCAACTTGAATAGTCAAATGTATGTATATCAGCCTCATTATATTACCTTTTTAAATTACATACTTTTATAGAGAGACACATCAATGCATCTTATGAACTATAAAACAAACACCATTCTATGAAGAAAATTTTCTAATATAGTAGTCATTTTTTCTTCTACCTATTTTTAAATTAAAGAAATAATTTACTATGTCAAATCAGTATATACTGAATTGCTGTTAAATCTTCTAGGCTAAAAAAATAGAGGCCCTTGATAGTAAAATTCATTACTTTGATATGTCTTTATATTAGTGCTGTATATGATATATTATTGTAAAATATTTCCAAATAATTTTTCTGAAAGAATGAAGGCAAGTAGAGCATGGCTTTTGTAACCCATTGCCAAACTTGAGAGTGCCAGAGCACAGGTCTGCTGGACAGACACTCACAAGCCAGTAGCCTTGATAATACGACTGTTGACTTCAGTGCGACAGGCTGACCTTAAAATTAATTGGAAGTTACATCACATTAAAGATATGTCTACTGCTTTAATAGGCATTGTGAGACAGAAAAGCATCTATTAGCCCTCCAGCCCTAATGATTCTGTGTGGGTTGGTTAATGAGATGTAAACCTCACAGCCAATTCTGAGAAGCAAAAATGGTAGCACTGATGGCAAGAGAAAACATTATTTTTCCTTATCTTATTCAATTTTCTGAGTATTCTAAATATAAATTGTTTCTCTAAACATATTTTACAATTTGCTAAAAATGTTTTTTCTAATTTTCAGTAAATGGTTACTAATCTTGATAATGATGTATGTTTTTCACCTTTATTGTATGTTTCATAATTCTGTGCTTAATGATATTTTAAAAAAATGATTATTTCAGAGACCTCTGTCTGTGTTTAAAAATGTAAGGTACTAGAGGCTGAGAAATGTCATATTGCTTTGTTTACTTTTTTTCCCCCCATTTGTCTTTATAAGAGAGCTTCTGAACTGGAGAAGTTAGGGGAAGATAGCCTATATATGTTTTACAAAAAATGAAAGTATGAGTATTATCTGAACTGTAAATTGGGGACAAATTTTTCTTCACACCTCTAATACCTCCTATAATTATCTGTTTAAGATGATGTTATTAGGTTGCTGGCTTTTTTTTACATAACATTCAGAACAACCCTTGAATTATCATTGTAACAACCAGCGCCAGATGTTCTATGTGCTTTTTTGGGCACGCAAAGAATCTCAGTGAGCTCATTAAACTCCTGACCAAAATGTTCAGTTTTTACCAAGAAAACTATTCATCTTGCCAGGCCATTAAACCCTAACAATAATTTCAACAGGTACAGAGCTCCAGCTATAGCTCACTTTATTCAGCTGTAATTGTTCCTCTGTGATTTGAACTTATTCTGAAAATTTCCAAATCAATATTTGAATAGATGTGGAGAGCCTAGGATATTTGTGTTTGCTTTGTATAGAGTAAAAATGCTACTGTACTCTTTTTGAGTACTTATTCACATATTATCATGGACATTGGGATGCCTTTGTTAGCAAGTATGTCATGGGATTAAAAAATAGAGAGATTTTAAAATTCTTTGCTGGGGTAGCAGGTTTTTAAATTTAGAGTATGTAATTTGTTTTTAATTCAGAGTGGTACACCTAGGATGAAAATGTACTCAAATGTACCAGCTTTATCTGCATCTTAGGTAATTGTGAGAAATGTGTAAGCATCTACATATTTATTGCACAGGATCAAAGGAAAAGGGACACACAAAAAGGTTTTCTGTCTTAAATCACAGAATTTCTCTCTTGCTTTATGGACTTTTGAGATTAGTGGGAAAAAAGACATTTTGAATCTGGTGGTGGTTAAAGTATATTGTGTATGAATGTTTAACACAGGAAATTCTCTTTGATGAGCAGAACATGCCAGTTTTAAGCAAGGAAAGTGTGGATTCACCTATTGTTTTGCATGGCAGATTCATGTGTATTTATTTGGGTTCCCCCCCCTAGATTGCAGATCTTTAGAATCAAGTAAAAACATGATCAGAAATTATATTTGTATGACATGGCTACTTTGACTCTAGGCAACAGCATAAACAGGCAGAATTCTCTTGATTATATAGGATCCGTTATACCTTATAAAAAATACAAACAGTAGGTAAATAAAATATTAATGTAGAATGGATAGAGATTTTAAAATGTGCGTGTGTGTGAAGAAGTAAATTGGTGTGGAATCTGTGAATTCACAATACAGTGAAGCGTTTACAATTTGCTAAAGATGTCATACTGGCAATTCCGCATTCTTAATTGGTTTGAGTTGGAGAGGAAAGGGCAAAGATAATACCTAGTAGCCAATCAACAGGCATCCTTAGGGCAGTCCTCATCAAAGTTCCTTGTCTCTTTTTGAAAAACAGATTCACGTCCTTATGAATATATGAGATGGTTCTGTTTAGTACAGCCTATTAAAATGTTCGAGTTTTCTTTACCTTTTTAATTGGGGAGGATTCATCTTTATGATAAATACAGAAAGAGTACTTTGGTGAAGGCAATCATTTATTATTTCATGAAATAAGCAAACATTTGAATTCTTCCCATGCCATGGGTCTGCTTCCTATTTTTATGGCAGTTGCTTTTTAAAAGAGTTTCTTTTTAACTGCAGTTTTTCTTCTTTTATATCCTGGAGGGAAGGAGAAAACAAGCTTGTATTTTTCTTTCAGCTTGGAAAGAGAGAAAGTATTCCCCCCAAACAAAAATATTGACAGTCAAGAGGTCCAGAGAAGATCAGTAAGCCAGAGCCGTGAAAGACATAAATAAGACTTTTTTTTTTTTCTTGGCCCAAGGGATGTAAGCAGATATATGCAGTACGCTCTACATGCTCAGTTTTATTTTCCTGGGGGTGACATTTCTTAAGGTGACTGACAGAATTGTTTTGTTTTTTCATCAGGTTTTTTTTTTGTTTTTTTTTTTTTTTTTTTAGTTGTATTCATGCAGCTTCCTCCACTATGTCAAGTCTCACTGTGAAAACAGCAATAGCCGTATGATTATCTGGCACAACTTATTAACAAAAACAGAGGCAACATAAGAATTGCTTGGTGAATTGTCTCTGTTTTGCTTGAAGGACATGTTCTCACAAATTACCAACTGATAGAGATGTGGGTACATGGTTGACCAGTATTCACTTGGAGTTCATTTAATAAAAAGTAACAACAAACAACCCAGAAAGGGCAAAATGACTTGGGGACAACTTAAACGATGTGATGATTGTTCCAAAATTGCTTTATACCAAAAAGATAAAATTAATTTACACACTGAATTTAAATAAGTAGTAACTGTGCTTCTCTCATTGATGTTTACCTAAAATTTTAAGGTCAGAGGCAAGAACTAAAAGGAAATGAGGTTCTCCTATAGGAAACAGGAAATTGAACATTCTTTTTTTTTTTTTTTTTTTTTTTAAAGATTTTATTTATTTATTTGACAGAGAGAAATCACAAGTACACTGAGAGGCAGGCAGAGAGAGAGAGAGAAGGAAGCAGGCTCCCTGCTGAGCAGAGAGCCCGATGTGGGACTCGATCCCAGGACCCTGAGATCATGACCTGAGCCGAAGGCAGTGGCTTAACCCACTGAGCCACCCAGGCACCCGAAATTGAACATTCTTGTCCAAGGCTTTTCATGTCTAGTATGAGAATAGAGAGCAATTTTCTTAGAAGACAGACTCCTTTAGTTCACTGCCCATTCATTGACTCAGTCTCTCATAAAAGCTGAATGTTTGTCAGGCACTAGAAATAAAAAGATGAAGCTTTCACCCTCTAGTATCTTACATTCTAGCTGGAAGAAATATAATTACTTATAATAAAATATGGAAATACTTTTTCTAAAAGTGCAGTGTGCTGTGGAAATACAGATGTTATATTTGGCCCTGCTTCCTTACCATGATGCCTGGAATGGGGAAGCAGTGAATAAACTCTTTAAATATTGTATTCAAGGTAAAAGAAAAGATAAAGAGGCTCTTGTTATTGTTAGCTGCTTTCTTTTTTTAATCATCACTCATATTTTGTCAATATTATATTTTCTGAAACATTTGGGAATGAGGCATGATAAGTGGAAAATGAAGATAGAGAAACTTTCATGACTCACTTTTAAAATAGCCAGTGGACACAGAGAAGAAAATGTTCTTGATAAAATGATGTCCTGGAAAAAAAACAATCGACTTGAGAAGAAATGCACATGTAAGTAAGAAATGAGTGAGTGAATTTATTCAGAATAACTGCCCAGATATCTATGCACTTTAAAAACAACATTATACGGTTTTGATTTCTCTATCTGTATAGTTATCAATCTTTTTGGTAAAATATTACTGATTAGCAAAACTCTGAATTCTAGGTTTTATGTGGAACAAAAATGAAGAAAATAAAGATTTGTTCCTTGAGCTATAATAGGAGTCTGATAAGGAAGAATCAAGATCAGATTTATGGTCATTTCACTACTAACATCATGTCATAGGGTCGGCAGGTGATACTTGTATGTACAAGGTATACATAGATATCTTTGTCAACATGAAAAACATTTATTACATCTGTATGATTTTAGGCATATGTAAATAACATGTCAAAAATGAAATGCAAGGGCCAATTTCTTAAAAGAACAATAAGAAGAATAGCTCATAAGTTTTTGAGAAAACTATAAAAACAAGAGGAGGGATAAAAAAGTCATAAAGCAAAACAAAGAACTATTACTTTTATTAATAAAATCTGCAGTGTAGGAAAAATAAACTTTAGGAGGAAATTCAAATTGTCGCCATATAAAAAAGAGACATAAAATTATATATTATAATATTTTGGAGTACTTTATCTTCTAAAATCTATTGTATTTGGATGTATGTGTTTTTCTATCAAATTTTATCTGCCTTCAGTACAACAATTTACCATGTCATTAAATGTTTCCACAAAAATCTTACTGTATGCATAAAATTTCATTCAAAAGGATCCTTCATTTTTAAATTTTATTTTATTTTTTCAGTGTTCCAAGTTTCATTGTTTATGTACCACACCCAGTGCATGCCTTCCTTAATACCCATCACCAGGCTCACCCAAGCCCCCACCCTTCTCCCCTCCCAAACTTTTGTTTCTCAGAGTCCACAGTCTCTCATGGTTTGTCTCCCCCTCCAATTTCCCCCAACTCACTTCTCTGCTCCATCTCCCAGTGTCCTCCGTGTTATTCCTTATGCTCCACAAATAAGTGAAACCATATGATAATTGGCTGTCTCTGCTTGACTTATTTCACTCAGCATAATCTCCTCTAGTCCCATCCATGTTGATACAAAAGTTGGGTATTCATCCTTTCTGATGGAGGCATAATATTCCATATATGGACCATACCTTCTTTATCCACTCGTTTGTTGAAGGGCATCTTGGCTCTTTCCACGGTTTATGGCCATTGCTGCTATGAACATTGAGGTACAGATGGCCCTTCTTTTCATTACATCTGTATCTTTGGGTAAATACCCAGTAGTGTAATTGCAGGGTCATAGGGTAGCTCTATTTTTAACCCTTGTGTGGCAACAGAGTCTGTATTTTCATTATCTAGAGATGAAATTTCATAAGTTTTAAGTTTTGGGTTTTTTTTCTTTTTTTAAGAATAGAAGTTGGAGGAACATAAAATAAAAGTGATAGTGGACTAAAAGAAAGATGAGGCTATCACTAGAGTACTATCATTTAATACCATAATGGTTGATGTAGTGGCAGAATAGAGTTTAATGAGAAGACTTTTATTGTATACCTACTTCATACTCTCTGTTGTATCTCTATCATCTCACTTAATCTCAATAATCCAATGATACAAATAAACTGTTACTCACATTTTATGGCTGAAGAAGCTAAAACTCAAGAGTTTCGGAACCTAAGCTTTCTGACCCCAAAGCTTGCCCTGTTGACTGTAAGTTTTTCTAGAAAGTTACCTGACTATGCCTGTGTTCAAAGAACAGCAGAAACAAGTGCAAGAGTCCTTGGTACCTGCCCAGGTTTCCATTCGGGGCTGCTGCTTTATATTGACATCATAAATCCTGGGATGGAAGTAATTTTGAAAGGTCACCTAATCCATTCACCCTGCCTTAAACTTTCATGACAGATGAAGAGCTACCTTATTCACTACCCCTTCAAAAGAAAGTACAGCTTCCTTCTGTCCCTTATTTCTGGATTTAACAACTTCTAGTGCAGGAAATCTCATTTTTTTTGCTTTTTCTTTTCTTTTCTTTTTTTTTTTTAATAACATTAATCCCACTCAATGCTTTTTAAGCTTGTTGCCTTTTGCTCTGCTTCTTGAGAATACACAGTGATGTCTAAATAACAGTATTTACTATACTTAGAGATGGATACTAAAAATGTCTCTTCTTCAAAATAATTCACGTCCTTTTAACCTTTATTAGAAACACTTATTTTTCACTGTCTTATCTTTTATTTTTCTTCTTGCCATTAGAGTTAATTTATTTTAAAGTATTAATGGATTATTCACATCAGGGAATCCTAGAAGGGTTTTGACCTTGATTTTGCTGGCTTTCCTAGGAGACCTTTGTTTAAATTCCTCCAAAAAGGGGCACCTGGGCAGCTCAATCAGTTGTGTCTGCCTTTGGCTCAGATCATGATCCTGGGGTCCTGGGATTGAGCCCCCACATCCAGCTCCTTGGTCAGTGAAGAGTCTCCTTCTCCCCCTTCCTCTGCTGTTCACTCTGCTCGTGCTCTCTTGCTCTCTCTGTCAAATAAATAAAATCTTAAAGAAAAAAAAAATTCTCAAAAAAAAAAAAAAAATCCACACCTGCCCTGTAGAGTTCATCAACAATGTCAAACCACTGTGAACATCTTGAGTTTTTTTTCTTTTTTTTCCTTGTTGTGATTTTTGTCTGGCTACTTGCTTTTGGTTTTAAAGATTTTATTTATTTATTTGACAGACAGAGATCACAAGTAGGCAGAGAGGCCAGAGGAGAGGAGGAAACAGGCTCCCTGCTGAGCAGAGAGCCAGGCAGGGCTGGTTGCCAGGCATGACTTAACCCACTGAGCCATCCAGTCACCCCAAGGCCACTTGCTTTCTTTTAAAAAAACTTAATCAAATGTGAGTGTTGGTATAGCCACACTTTGTGGGTAAGTAAATTCTCCAGTGCAAACCCTTCCTACCCTAGGTATTTATTGGTTAATGATGTATTTTGAAATTCTGCTTACTGTTATGTGTTTTCTTTTTTTTTTTTTTAAATCTCTAGCCCTCACAGTAGTTTTTGGTTCACATTGTGTAGCTAACAGGGAGTCATGTCTATTCAATTTTTCTATCTTAAATTAAATGGGATTAATGCACTGAAAATTCTTTTTAAGTGATTAGGTTAATAATCTGGAAATTATGACTTCCCAAATAAGGCATCTCCAGAGCTTTTTTACTTCATTTTTTCGAACTACATTTTTACCTGTCCTCAGATTTTCCAGTAATTAATGCAATGTTCACGTGATTAATAATTCTAAATATGATTTATCTTTGTGCTTTACTTTCAAAACAGTGGAGACCATCTTCTCAATTGATTTAACAGCTGTAGATCTTGCTAGAGGTCACATTGCAAGATGGCATTTGTCATCAATCATGGCTTTAATTAAAACTTAGGTTATAGCTTAGTAAACTTTCTCCTCTCCTGATAATTTCTCAAACATATTTACCCTTAAATTTTTTCTTCTTAAAATACATTAAAATAGGTGATGCTGGCCTCATAAAATGAGTTGGGAAGTTTTCCTTCCATTTCTATTTTTTGGAACAGTTTCAGGAGAATAGGAATTAGTTCTTCTTTAAATGTTTGGTAGAATTCCCCCGGGAAGCCGTCTGGCCCTGGGCTTTTGTTTGTTTGGAGATTTTTAATGACTGTTTCAATCTCCTTACTGGTTATGGGTCTGTTCAGGCTTTCTATTTCTTCCTGGTTCAGTTGTGGTAGTTTATATGTTTCTAGGAATGCATCCATTTCTTCCAGATTGTCAAATTTATTGCTGTAGAGTTGCTCATAGTATGTTCTTATAATAGTTTGTATTTCTTTGGTGAAGTGTGTAAACCTGGTGATTCACAGACCTGTACCCCTGGGGATAAAAATATATGTTTATAAAAAATAAAAAATTAAAAAAAAAAAAAAAAAAGAAAACATAAATTGTATAACCCAAATTGTGGGCCCAGAGCACTTCTGCTGCACAACTCTGCTTATATCCCAAATAACCATGTGAACTAGTTTTAATATCTGCTTCTCTTATTAATTTTTGAATAAAAATTCTTGACACACAAAAAAAAATACATCAAAATAATAATACACCTTACTACGTTCATGTTTTCTATTTCCTGGCACTGATTAGTATTCATATTTTAGCAAAAACAAAAACAAAGGGAGCGTTAAAATCTGAATGATGTCCCCCACCCCAGACAGAGGTAAACCTGATTATATGCACAGTACCAACCTCTGTAAATACATAAAATGTCCTGAGCATTTACATACAAATGTGCTTAATTTTCTATCCTAAAATAAGCTTCCGCTACCTCTGCTTTTGTACTCTTTCTTGTAAAACAAAACCAAAAAAAGCAAAACTCCAAACTGCCATTTACTCATTAAAGACTACAAAGAAGTACAGTACTGTGTGGACATGTAAAAAGCAACAAGATTTTTAAAAAGTATTCATGATAATAAAAAGTATCCAAAGGAAAATTAACCAAGTATTTTAAGATAGTTGCTTAAATTTTCCAAACAATCATATATGAACTCCCCTATGAAATCTGAAAAAGCATACTGTAAATCCACACCTTCGTGGAAACCTAGATATCTAACAGTCATAAATTGACCAACTTATGAAACAACCATGTATTTTTGGAAAACTAGAATATTCAACAGGTTGTTTGTAGGTTTAAGTTTAGGTTAACTCTACAAATACGTGAATTTCAAAATGGTAGATTTTGTTAAGTATTTGAGTAATACTTAAGTATTAATACTTAATAATTAATATTAATTAATACTTAAGTAATTTGAGACATACATCAAATGTGTTTAAACCATTCAAAAAGCTATGTAACTATTTTAGATGTATATAATATAAAACATTTAAATATTTTGTGAAGTTAAAATTCATTTTGTTGAATCAACTTGTCAAGCTTCAATTACATGAAACTTTTTATTTTTATTAATTTATTTATTTTTAAAAGAGAAAGAAAGTATACACATGTGAGTGGTAGACAGGAAGGGAAGAGGAAGAGGGAGGGAATATCCTAAGCAGGCGTCACACCCAGCAGAGACTGGCATAGGGCTAGATCTTACAACCCTGAGATTGTGACCTGGGTCAATAACAAGAGTCAGGTGCTTAGCCAACTGAGCTATCCAGGCACCCCTGAAATTTTTTTTCCTTTAAATCGTTTTTGTCTGGTCCATCATTTTATGTACTTAGGCTGGTGTAACAAAGTAACAAAGACTGGGTAGCTTATAAACCACAAAAACTTATTCCTTACAGTTCTGGAGGCTGGAAATCCAAGATTAGAGGGCCAGCATGATGGGGTTCTGTTTAAAGAACTCTTAGGGTTGCAGGCTGCTGACTTTGTGTTGATTGTTAAAAGGGTGAGAGAGCTTGCTTGTGCCTCTTTTATAAGGGTACTAATCTTCTTCATAAGGACTCCACCGTGATGACCTAATCACCACCTCATAGGCCCCACCTCTTAATATCATCATATTAGGCATTAGGTTTTGATCGTATCCATTTTGGGGGTAACAAACATTTAGACCTTAGCACCCATTTTTTAAACTAAATTAAGTGTTTAAAGATGACAGTGTGCTCAAATCATGTTTTATATAAATTTCATAGGAATTCTAAAGAAAACTAAGAGCAATAGCTATATTATGCAACACATCAAAACGTTTTATTTAATTTTTTTCAGTTCAGTGATGGTTCACCCAGGTTATAAATCCCACCATAAAGTAGTAAGAAAATGTGAAGAATGAAAAATTTTTAAATATTATAATAGATTCTTTACATTATATCCCAATAATAGATCATTTTAGGGCAGTTTAGGATTTAAGTTAATAGGTATAATTTAAATCTGTTAAGCAAATAACTTATTTTAATTAAATATCTGAATTAAGATTAGCCTGTTTAGAATTAGTAAATTGTCAATCCATTTTGCTGCCAATATCTTACTTAGAAACTAATAAAAATTAGCAGCATTCTTTTAGTTGGCACAACAAATCCCACATAATTTTTCTCTTATCTGATGTGATTGAATCTGCATGGTTTTTATATGGAAAGCCTGTAAGAATTACCTTTATTTCTACTACACTACATTTAATAAACAGAAAAGACTTTATATTTCCAAATATTTTAAGTATTATTGATGGTTTCAGTTTCTTGTATTTTATATGCAATTTAAATATCTAATTACCTTTTCCTTGCTCAATAGCTTATTAAAACAACTTAATTGTTGCTCATTTTAAGCTTTGTTGAATGAGGGGCACCTGGGTGGCTCAGTGGATTAAGTGTCTGGCCCTCAGCTCAGGTCATGATCCCAGGGTCCTGGAATTGAGCCCTGCATTGAGCTCCCTTCTCAACGGGGAGTCTGCTTCTCCCCCTCCTTCCTACTTGTGCTCTCTCTCATTATCTCTGTCTCTCTCAAATAAATAAAATATTTTTATTTTAAAAATAGCATTTGTTGAATGAAAGTTCAGTAAGTTTCAAGATTATCTTTAGGTCAGACTTACTGGTATTACCTAATGACAATAAAAGATGAATTGCAAATCAGGTGATTTTAACTAACATCAGTATTTGAAGTCTGAAAAGTAAAACATTTAAGGAACAGCT
The DNA here is from genome assembly GCF_022355385.1 of Mustela nigripes. Taxonomy (NCBI): domain Eukaryota; kingdom Metazoa; phylum Chordata; class Mammalia; order Carnivora; family Mustelidae; genus Mustela; species Mustela nigripes. The sequence continues at coordinate 125,455,146 of NC_081568.1, forward strand.
CTGGTATCTCCTACATAAAAATTCATATAGAAGGAAATAGTTATACCATAAGGAGTCAGACTGATGGGTGAGGGCATTGGAAAAGCACAGTAAATGTGAGATCAACAAGATCCATTTTCAAATTGTATTTTTCAGTTCAACCATATGAGACCAAGCTGGTGCTGTATCAGGAAATGGTCCACACAAGGGGAAAAATGCGATTATGATATTTCTCATTGAATCAAAATAATACAATTGTTATACTCAATGCTTTTCACCTTGCACAATCCAGCAACTGGCCTAGAAAGAAGTAATTCTCACATGTTTTTCATAAATGAAAAATGAAGGATGTAGTGCAAGATTTATACCAAAAAGAAAACCAAATATTGAATTTTTCTCCACAACTTAAAAATACTGCTATTCTTAATATCTAGGAAATTATTTTGTTAAAGTTTAATTAGCAAACAAAAAGGAGAGGCAGCTTAACTAATTTAATTCTATAATGTAAGTATTAACATCAAGAAGATAGAATAAAACGTTTTCTTTGTATTTGCCTTATTTGCTCTTTACAAAAGGAAGTAACTGGTTTCTTCTGGAGTTTAGCTTTACTTGGTAACCAGTAAAATGGGTTTTGGTCTAAAGGATGTGAGTGAACTTTTAAGCTAGATGTTGCTAATTTTAATTATGCCCGGAATGGCCCTATATGGCATATTTTTAGAAGTATCTTGGTCTCAGAACTGAAATAAGTGAAAGTTTACTTGGAAATTCAGACTTGGGATACCCTGTATTAATCATTTGTACTATAACTTGATATTTATACTTAGCACAGATTTCTGTTTCCATGAATATAGAAAAAATATAAAATAAGCAAGTGGCTTTCAGTGAACTGTAAATCAGTACTTTGGCAAAAATATAACCTGTTAACTTTTCTCTGTTCCTATCCAAACCCCAGGCTAATAGCACTTCAATATTTCAAATGTTAAGTAAATCTTCTATAACAAAACCATACTTTTGAAACCAAAATATGTCTGGTTTTGATTTGTTATTCCCACATAAGCACAGAACATAAACTACTTCCCATTGCTCTGGCTTTACCACAAGCATGCTTTCTCTAGTCTGTGAGCATAAATATGAAACAGGCTCTTTTCATAAAGGAGGAAACCAGTTTAAAAAAAAAAAGTTACTGTGGCTTGGAAACTTCACTTTTCCTATCCCACAACCCCATACAAGAAGGTCACTTTTTTCTCCCAGAGGATGTCTCAAATCAATGCTTGTTTCTGTCATTTTATTCTCTTTACCTTAAAGGATAGGACTAAAATTTCCTTGCGATGAATGGGCATTTAAACATTACTCCTATTGATCATATTTTCTTGGATTATATTAAAAACTTAATCCATTTTGAAAATGCATGGATTTCTGAAATTTTTTTAAGATTTTATTTATTTATTTGTCAGAGAGAGTAAAAGCAGGGGGAGCAGCAGGCAGAGGGAGAAGCAGGCTCCCCACTGAGGAGGAAGCATGTGGGGCTCAATCCTGGGACTCTGGGATCATGACCTGAACTAAAGGCAGAGTTGAACCTACTGAACCACCCAGGCATCTCAGTTCTGAAATTCTTACTTAAATTTATTTAAAACAAGTCTGGTCCCATAAAATTTCTTTGATTTAATAAGATTTATTAATAAATATTGAGATGATTATTTGGCCTACATTAATAACTCAGTTAACCTAAATCCAATTTAATTTGAAAACTCTTAATTACTAGTCATATCGGAACTACTAGAAATAGTAATTTTCTTTTCTAACTTTATTTTATTATGGTTCTGTTATACATTACAAAAATTTAGTCAGAATCTATACCCAGTAAAGTCTACATGGCTCTGATGGTATCGATTGTCTCCTAGACTATGCCAAGCGGGTCAGTGTGGTAACATGGCAATGAACTGGCAGGAAACCTGTACCTGCTTGGGAGATTCTGAGAACATCATTTGATTCCTGTATATCCAAGTCTATGGAAAATGTTACAACTTTCTCTTTATTAGGAAGGAAGGAAGGAAAAGGAGGGTAAAGAAAAGAAAATCTAACTTTTAGACAGGAACCAGCTTGGCCACATAATATTGTTTGCATAGAAATTGAACAGTATAATCAGATACATGTAGTTTAAGGAAAAAAAAAAAAACATTTGAGATGTTCTGATTGAGTAGAGAAGTGAGGACATATGGGCAGCATCCATGCAGTTTCTGCAAAATCCATTATGTACAGCAGATTGAGTCAGATGTATTGTGTCTATGTTTTCCATCAATATTCTGCCCTTGAGACATGGAACTACCAATACATTATTCTTTAAGAAGCCATTTAATGCCTTCCAATTACAGAGGACATAACGGGGGAGACACCTTAGGAAACTTATTCTCTTGCTGAGTTTAGGGGCTTCACTTGGTGGGTGGATGTTTTCCTGTGATTATGATGGGAATTCCACTGGAATGTATTATTTAGGAGAAAGCAACATGATTTTCCATAAAGAATGACTTTTATTTTCTCCATAGAAGTACATGATAAATTCTCACAATCATGAATATAACTTTTAGACATACTCTAATGTAAAAACAAACAAGTTTGATTGATACCATTTTTGTATATTCCAAGTAGTGGTTTGTGCTTTTGCCACTTTCTACTTGTAAATTATCCTCAGTGTACTTTTTTTTTTTTTTTAATCTTTTGTGCCCTTTTCTATGTGAGCATACATAAAAGCATTGAGGGAATCTTGGTGATACTTTATCTACTGTAATTTTATTTTGGTATCCATGCTTTTTCTCAAACCTCTTCTCGGCGGGAGATAAAGAGGTCAACAGGAGGCCCAAGTTGGATTTCACATCAGCCGACTGATTGGTGTCTTTTCTCTGAAGCATTGTGACACTGTTTGCTTGATTGGCAAAATAGGCCTATCTCACCACGTACATACTGTTCATTTTGTTTTTTCTGTTTTATGTGATTAAGCTCCATTATGAGGATTTTCAGGTCACCCACAGTTAAATGTTATTCCAGCTGATGGACACTTTGATCAACTTGTCTCACAACTTTTCTTTGAAAATTGCATGTTCCCTTTCAAAAGATTTCTCAGCAAAAGTGGTTTTAAATTAAGTCATCCAAGAAAAAATAATACACAGAAGCCGATTAATATATTCACTGACATGGCTTGTGCTCCCTCTTCTTTCTTTTATCCTGACCCATGCAGTTAATTTGAAGGACAAGTATTAAATATGTGACTAAGGGGGAAAAAAAAAGCAATAGAGAGAGATTGCCCTTGCAGTCTGCCCCAGAATTTATTTTCACCATTATTCAATGGAATGAGAAAACCATACCACATGTTGTGTTGTTGTTATTGTTGAAATGTGTGAACTTGAATCTTTAATCTGTTGATTGATACAGGTTGTGCATTTGCCAGTGATGGAGCTCTGAATATAATACATAGAGACTGCAAAACAAAGGTTATGTTTTTATGTTCATGATAAGGATGTATTTCGAATAGAACATTTTCTTAAGTTTCAATGTATAAATGTGTCACTTATATTACAGGCCTATACTATTAGACATTTATAGTTCACATTTTTTGGAAATTTTATTTAAAACATGTATAATAAAGTGGACCACAAATGCTATACTAGATAGAAACTTTCACTTTTACCCTTGTTATTAATCAAGCATGTTAAAATAGTGTCATTTTACTGATGATTTTTATCTTGGAGACATTTCACTTATTCCTCCTGCTTTTTACAAAAAAAGATCTAATAGTATGACCTATTTCTCTTAAAGGCATGTGCATATATGTGTGTCCTCATAATTACATGCTATCTTACATTTTGCTCTCTTTTAATATGTCACCATTGTTACACTTTAAATAATAGCTCATGTTATCAAATACCCCAAGAGCATTGATAGTCTTTCAATGAGTTCAAGATCTATTCCTAACTTAAAACACACTTGTAATGAATTCCGCACCTGCATAGCTGAAAGGCATTTTATGTATCAGGGTCTCCAGGGCTTTTCAGGTCTAGAGATTATAATACAGCAATTAAAGCAAGGTTTGTAGTAGCATTCTCATTATCTGAACAGAACTCCATCTGCTGAAATTGACAGAAAATATTTAATTCTAGACATTTAAGGATACTGTCTGGAACATTTGCATTAATAAAGGGGAAACCATACAGTGGGTCATGTTACTTTCAAAGAGATTAAAGAATGTATAATGACAGAGAAACTCAGGGAACTTCCTTATAACAAGAAAAGAAGGTGGGAGACTCTTACATAGAGCTTTCAAATGACTGTGCAGTGTTAAGCTGGCATGTGAGAAAAGAGATTAACTGAAGGGACTGACAGCTTGAAACTGCCAGAAAGCTAACCATGCTATTTCCTGATACTAGTACTACTCGTCAATGTCAAATTACAAGTTATAACATCCTAAGGGAGGGAGAGGAGGGGATTACAAAATATTAAAATGAAGATATTGGGGAAAAAATCTCTATTAACACTTGATCTTGATACTATCCTGATAAAGGAAAAAATAAGTAATATCTCTCTAAATCCATGGCTTGTAGAAGTAGAGCTTGCCAACACTTCTCATTATTGTAACTTAGATATTATCATGTACCTCAATATGTCATCCCAGTATCAAAACTCTAGTGTCTAACTGGGTGAAACTGGTATTTCATAGCATTTGTTGAGGAACCTAAAACAAAGCCAACTTAATAATAAAAGCAAATAATTGTATCACTTTATAGTGCTCTCATAGGTATCTAATTTATATAGTCTTCATCTTTTAAAATAAGTCTTCATCTCTTGGTAGTTGAGTCAGATCCTCTTATTTTATCCATTTCTTTCTTCTTTTTTAAAAAAAGTATTATTGACATACAGTATCCTAGTAGTTTCAGGTGTGTTTGATAGTGACTTGATATTTTTATATTGCACACAGTTATTACAGTATTGTTGTCTAGATGCACATTGCAGTACATTAGATCCCCATGATTTATTTTTTATAACTCTAAGTTTGTATATCTTAAATCCCCTTTCTATTTCACCTCCCTTCCTTCCCATCCACCCTTTCTTCCCTCTGAGAACTAGGGTTTCCTTTATCTATGAGACTGCTTCTGTTCTGTTTTGTTTGTTCATTTGTTATTGCTGTTGTTGTTGTTTTTAGGTTCCACATATAAGTGAAATCATACAGTACTGGTCTAACTTATTTCATTTAGCATAACATCCTCTAGGTCTGTTCATGTTGTCACAATGGCAAGATTTTATTCTCTATGATTAAATAATATTCCATTATATAGATAGATATATATCTCACATCTTCTTTATCCATTCATCTGTCAGTGGACACTTAGGTTGCATCCATGTATCCATTTATTAATTGCTAAGAAGCTGGGTCTTTTAGCTACCTACTGTCTTCTGTAAGGTTATCAGTAGGTTGCGAAAGGAAGTTTCTAACATAACTCTTCTGATTTCCAGTTCTGTGCTTTTTCCTTTACACTGTGTTGCAACTTTAGTGGTCTCTTAAATGTTTTTATAAGCATCTAAATACAGACATATTTGATAACCTTTATTTTTTTTAAGGCTGTACTCATTTGCAACTGAGTGTGAAAGGCCATTCTAATGTTTTTTGTGTTTTGTTTTGTTTGTTTGTTTGTTTGTTTTTGTGGCTCACATTTTTTCCTTATGTAAAATGGCAGTATGTTTTATACAATAAAGACATAATCAAAACCAGGTTCTAGTGAGAATTAAGTTAAAATGGTATAAATGGTATAAAATGGATAAGCTCCTAAATCAAACTGTCATTATCTGCTAAGGGACCTAAATGTAGTCAAGAAAAAAGATAACTGTTCATAGCATTGAGAGCAACTAAGATTGATAGGCAAGTAATTGTCAAAATCTAGAAGGACTTCCAGAGAATGGAACCTCAAATATGATGTATGATGCTTTAATAAAAACAGCTAATGTCAGAGGTTCTATTTCCACATAGGCTGTAAAAAAGTCACTATAGTGTATTCCAAAATTAACAATTAGAAACTGGATCATCTACAAAATTCAGAGACACATGGCATGTGTATATTAATGTAAGACAAGCTTCATTTCAGAATATAAAATAATACTAGTGATAGAAAGGATCATTTCATAATTATAAAGGGGTCAATTCACCAAGAAGTCATATTATTAGTACTAAATGTACATACACCTAACAACAGAGTTTCAAAATGCATGAGGAAAAATCTGATAGAATTGAAAGGAAAAACAGAGAAACTAAAATGATAGTTGGAAGCTTGACTATTCCTCTCTCATAAAGTGGTTAGTAAATCAACAATCTCGTAGAAGAATTGGCCGATGTTATCTACCAAGTAGGCCAAACTGATTTTCATAGAACAGTCCATTCCAGAACAGCCAAATACATGTTATTTAAAAATGCGTATAAAACATTAATCTATAGCTATCTATCTATCTATCTACCTATATATAGATATCATATTCCAGGCCGCAAAACAAACTTCAGTATTAAATTAATAGAAATCATTGAAAATATGTTCACAGATTATAAAAGAATTAGAGATTAATAACAGAATCATATTTAGAAGAGTCCAAAGTATTTGGAAATTAAACAACATGATTACAAATAACCCCAGATCAAATAAAAAGTCTCAAGGAAATTTAAAAAATTTTTCAAACTGGATTAAAAAAAGAAATCATTTCAGAATTTGTAGAGAGCAGCTAAAGGAGGGCTGAGAGTGAAATGTATGGCATTAAATGCTTATGTTCGAAGTTACGAAAGATCTCAAACCAGTGATGGAAACCTCCACTATAAGAAACTAGAAGCAGAGCAAATAAAAACCAAAGTGAATAGTACAGAGGAAAAAAGCATCATGCCACATCAGTTTCCAAAACCACCACCATGAGCAGTGATCTGGATGACTTGGTGCAGAAGATTAAGAGTGGTGTGAGGAATAGATGAGTAAAACAGGGATTATGAATAAAAAATGTAAACTTCTCCATCCTAGGGAACTTGATGAGTTTTTCACACTTGTTTTATTTCCTGTTGACATCAATTGTAGACATTGTAAATCATATATACATATATAAGCTTCAGGTAGCCATATTTCTTCTCCTGTCCTCTTGGATATCTCATAGGTGCATGGCAGTCGACTGTAGGTGGAATACCAGCCTCACAATAATAATTATATCTAATATTAATATAGCAGTCTGTGCCACAAACTGCTCTAAATGCTTCCTGTGTAGTTATGACACTTAATTAGCCTAACAACCCTGGATGATTATTATTATCATCATTTTGCATATGAAAAACCTGAGGCACAGAGGATTTAAGTAATTCTCACAAGGACCCAGAGCTAGTAGGTAGCAGTGCAGGATTTCACCTCAGGCAGTTTTTATCATTATACTATAAAATAAGAGTTGTAATGCTTTTAAATTGTTCTTAAGTATTTTTTCCTATGTAATTTTTCTTTCACTCTGTGCTTGAAAGCTATACCTATTTAAGTTGTGGCAGGAATACACAGTGCTGGTCTGACATTGAGCTCGTTGAATATTACCACAGCAATTGGCTCGAAGTAGAACTTCTCATTTGTAATGGAGTATGAACCACTGATTATTTTCGGGGATCCAAATTACTTGGATTTCAAAATTGTTCCAAGATTTAATTTGGTTTCCACATTTTCATGCTTTCTTTTTAAAACTGACATTCAGATTTTGAACTTGTAAATTCTCCTCCAAAAGTTTTAGTAAAAACTGCTTTGTAAAATTCTATCAATAGTACATAAAACTAGTTTATTTCCACAAAGTATAAATTGTAATGATAGATCATATCTGCAAAGCATTTTATTTTGGTGTCTTATATTCTTCTTTTAAAATGCACCTTTCAACAACAACAAAAAAATAAATAGAATGCATCTTTCAAGGGTTCCTGGATGCCTCAGTGGGTTAAGCATCCAAATTTCAAATTTGGCTCAGGTCATGATCTCGTGGGTTTTGGGATCTAGCCCCATATCTGACTCTGCGCTCAGCAAGGAGTCTTCTCCTCTACTTCTGCCTTTCCCTCGGCTCCTCTGTGTGCTCTTCTCTCTTACTCTCCCTCTCTAAAATAAGTGACTAAATCTTTAAAAAAAAAAAAAAGAGTATCTTAAAAAATGTATCTTTCATATAAGTTGTTCATTGCACAGCCAGGTTATATGTTTTTTTTTTTTTTAAGATTATTTATTTATTTATTTATTTGACAGAGAGAGATCACAAGTAGGCAGAGAGGCAGGCAGAGAGAGAGGAGGAAGCAGGCTCCCCGCTGAGCAGAGAGCCCGATCCGGGACTCGATCCCAGGACCCTGAGACCATGACCTGAGCCGAAGGCAGTGGCTTAACCCACTGAGCCACCCAGGCGCCCCTACAGCCAGGTTATATGTTATATCAAATTCTTCTCTCAGTTGCTAAGTACTTACTATTTAAAAATTGAAAATGATTTAGAAATTGAAGTACATTATATATATACAAAGTTGGTGGGGGTTTTTTGAGATTTAGTATGGTAATAAGTTATTTTATTTTTTTAACATTTTATTTATTTATTTGACAAACAAAGATCACAAGTAGGCAGAGAGGCAGGCAGAGAGAGAGAGAGAAGCAGGCTCCCTGCTGAGCAGAGAGCCCATGCGGGGCTTGATCCCAGGACCCTGGGATCATGACCTGAGCTGAAGGCAGAGGCTTTAACCCACTGAGCCACCCAGGCACCCTGATAATAAATTATTTTAAAAGATAGAATATCACATTAACATTCAGAATTAGAATAAATATATTTAATAGTAGTAAAGCACATATGCAAATGTATTTATGCATTTTTGGAATAATCTTATTAACTGCTTTTCAAAACTAATTGAAAACTATTTGAAATATGATTAAATGTGGCATAAGTCTACGGTTTTCTGAACAGTTACCAGTTAGGAGCATTAAGACTTGGTGACTTTGCCATAAGCTGTTAACTTTGAAAATGACCCTTCAAGCTAGATATGATTGATATGGATGACATTAATGCATTAATATTGTCAAGGCAGCATTTGTCAAAGTTATTGTAATCAAAAGACATCCAACTGTTAGAAACTGCAGGAGAGTGTTCTTGTAAGTTGTATGTATCTTTCTCTGTGTAGGAATTTCTAATATATATTTTAAGAAGAAGGTGGTTAAAGTATTGTGACTAGAACAAATTTGAGAAGTATAGATTTTATATTACAAAGATTGACTTCAAATGAAGATATTGGCTAGCTGCCCCTAATTTGTACTCTTTCATGTTCCTGTTGAAATATTCATGAAATTATATAAGAGATACTTTCAAAGTGCAGTGCCACTGAAAACTTGGAATAATGCCTGATAACCTTGCAGTTCCCATGAACAATTTACTAATTTCTACGATGAAAACATAAATATCACTCTGTAAGTGAACAAAGGAGAAACACAGGTAAAGTTTCACCTATCTGTATGTTTCTTGCTAGGTAAGTTACAATTATGCTTTACTTATAAAAAGCACAAATGGCCAAAAAGAAAGAGAATAGGTAAATATATTATGACATATCTGTATGACAGAATCTTATATAGTCATTAAAATGGTGATTTTGAAGAATAATTTGGGATAATGTAACTAGAAACAATATATGTATAACTTAAACCAATTTGTTTAAATTCTTAACAAATACTGGGCATAGAAGGAAACAACAGAGTATATCACAATATTAATGGTTAAAGTAATTTACTAGTGATTTTAAGACCCTTACAACTTTCATAGCTGCAAATAGTCTATGCATACTTTTATAATTTCTTGTATGTGTGATGAAACATGGGCTAAATGTCATACTTCAATGTGTTTTGAATATGGTGTTAATTTTTTTCTAGTTTTGCCCATGGGTTTCATAAAGAGTATTTTCTGCATAAATAAAATTGTTTATATCCACAGGGTATCTTATGTTGCCCTTGGAAATGTATACCTCTTCTCCATACTGGCTCATATTTGTTTTTATTTTACCTCTCTTGTCAAAGTGCTGCTGACATCTGAACACTGAGAAAAATAGTGGAATAATATCTTAATTTTCCTAGTAGTTGAGAATATGGAAGTATAAAGAAGCTAACTATGGCATAATTTTTTATCTCAAGTTTTCAAATTTGCCTGACATGTGAAAGCTAAATGCTAAACTAAATTGCCACACAATTTTTAAATGCCTATTTAAAAAAATAATTTTCCCCAAGCTATTTATATATTAAAATGAAAAATCAAACAAATTGAAGGGGATTTGTATCCCCTTTCTGAATATGAGTAGCATATTAGTGCAGATTTAATTAGGTTCAATAGAAAGTTTTTATTATTTCCCCAGAGTATGGTAAGCAAAGGGCATTTTTCACTTGGCTGCTGTGAAAAAGTATTGTCAAAGATTTATTCTCCACATAACAAAACAAAAGGACAAGAGTACTTGAAGGACTACCTAATTCTCTCTGTTGCAGTATGATTGGGCAAGGTGATGTCACATGCCCATAAACAATCATAATCAACAATGTTTATAGAATAAATTAAGAAAAGCTGCCACAGCTTTTATTATAACTGAGATGACTTACCTTCTTGTTTTTAAAAAACTAATAGGCTTATTTACTCAATAGAGCAACATAATAGAAATTTTCGCAAGAGAATAAATCTTGTGAACATACTGTACTTTTTAACATATTGTTCAAAAAGCTGAAGGTGAGGACATGGCCTTTTTCAGTTAAATTATTAGGTTAAAAGTGTGAGGAGAGACACCGGCGGGTGGGGTGGCGATCAATACGCTTTAGAAAAAAGAGTTTTAATACTGTTATTTCATGCTGATTTTAGTCATTGCTCTCTTTTGGAGATTAGAAATCAGTGTCAATGAGAGCATTATGCCGGGTGGCACATGTAGGGGTTGCAGGTTTAGCATTTATTGTAGAAAAATCTGCAATATTCTACAAAAGAGTTCTTTGTTTTACTTAAAAGATCTAGTTCATAATCATGCAGTTTTGAAATTTGATTGTTCCTGGACTCCTACCATGTGAATTTTGATGGAAAAACAGACTGCCATTCTGAGATTTTTAGGAGCTTTAATCTCCTTATCTATAAATACAAAGGCTACTTGCCTCACATTTATTACCAATTATAAAATATGGACACAGTGGAAATGAATTTTCTCCCTTCCTTCTCCATTCTCCCTTTCTTCAGATTTTTTTCCCACCATTCTGGTGGTTAATCAGCTCATTACTAGACCCATGTTACTAGATCATCAAGTAAAGCACTTCTGGAAAGATCTTTTAATAGAAAGTAAAGTCCCCACTAGATCTTTAAACTATGTTGAAATGAATACATGCAGGCAGATGGTAGCCATAAGTAATCATCCCCCTATGAATGAGTGGCCTCTTAAGCCTTTGGATCAAGTTCATTGTGGTTTTCAAGGGGTCTGAGGCCTATATATATATATATATATATATATATATATATATATATATTATACACACACACACACATGTATATATAAGTATATATTTTATTTTTATTTTCTTAAGGGAGAGAGAGAGTGTATGTATATGTGCACGTGCAAGCAGGCCTGGGAAGGCAGAGGCAGAGGGCGAGGGAGAGAATCTTTTTTTTTTTTTTTTAATTTTTATTTTTTATAAACATATATATTTTATCCCCAGGGGTACAGGTCTGTGAATCACCAGGTTTAAACACTTCACAGCACTCACCAAAGCACATACCCTCCCCAATGACCATAATCCCACCCCCTTCTCCCAAACCCCCTCCCCCCGGCAACCCTCAGTTTGTTTTGTGAGATTAAGAGTCACTTATGGTTTGTCTCCCTCCCAATCCCATCTTGTTTCATTTATTCTTCTTCTACCCACTTAAGCCTCCATGTTGCATCACCACTTCCTCATATCAGGGAGATCATATGATAGTTGTCTTTCTCTGCTTGACTTATTTCGCTAAGCATGATACGCTCTAGTTCCATCCATGTTGTCGCAAATGGCAAGATTTCATTTCTTTTGATGGCTGCATAGTATTCCATTGTGTATATATACCACCTCTTCTTGATCCATTCATCTGTTGATGGACATCTAGGTTCTTTCCATAGTTTGGCTATTGTGGACATTGCTGCTATAAACATTCGGGTGCACGTGCCCCTTTGGATCACTACGTTTGTATCTTTAGGGTAAATACCCAATAGTGCAATTGCTGGGTCATAGGGCAGTTCTATTTTCAACATTTTGAGGAACCTCCATGCTGTTTTCCAGAGAGGTTGCACCAGCTTGCATTCCCACCAACAGTGTAGGAGGCGAGGGAGAGAATCTTAAGTCAGTTCCACTCTTGGCCCTATGGGGAGTTCAGTCTCAGGACTCCTGAGATCTTGACCTGAGCCAAAATCAAGACTGAGGCACTTAATCACCTGAACCACAAAGGACCCTCCTGCCCCCAGCAGGATTTTAGATCTGATTTACTTATTAGAAATTATTCCAAAACCATTTGTTAAAACTGGAACTTTTTGAATCTTATACTTTGAAACATTCTGTTTTTAAAATCAAAATATAGTAGCAGATGATGATTAAGGGAGTTTGATACTGAGAGAATAAAAAATGAAACTAAAGTGCTTCCTGTTAACTATTACAGTCAATATGTCTTTGGAAGTTTGAATATTATTAGTACACTAAAAAAGGTTTCCAGGTCAAGATTATGAGCCTGGTATCTAAAAACAAGAACCTGGTTGGCTCAGTCATGTAAGCATCTGCCTTCCAATCAGGTCATTATCCCAGGGTCCTGGAATCTAGCTCTTTGACAGGCTTCCAGCTCAGCAAGGAGTCAACTTCTCCCTCTGGTCCTCTCCTGTCTCTCTCTCTCTCTCATTCTCTCTTTCACATAAATACATTTTTAAAAAGCCAAGTAATTCTTAGAAAGCCTATGAGAGCAGTACTATATTGAATTTTTTTTTTTTTTTAAAGCTACATAGGAAAATTTTATTGCGTATCTGTTATGGCCAAGTGCTTTACATCTGAATTGTAGGTGTGGACATTCAAGCTTGAGAAGTGTGGTGTGTGTGTGTGTGTGTGTGTGTGTGTGTGTATACATATTTGTAAAAGGTGGCAAAAACATATGAGAATATGCTTTTATTCCTTCCCTACATCAGTCTTTTTCTTACTACTGGCCTTATATTTTTTCAGTATTAATGGGTTTATGTCAGGAGAGGGAGGGGGTAGGATAAATGGAAACTAAGAGTCAGCAAAGGTAAATTTTCTGTGATGTTGTAACCAGAATGACAATGATGTCTAAGTCACAGAGTAAACAAATGAGAGCAGTGTAGGGAAAAAAAATTACTTTATCACCTCAGCGTGATCATAATCACCAAACTGAAGCCATTAAGGAGTTTCAAAGTGAAAACTTTTACCTATTGCCAAAGAAAATTTAAAAAGGGAAAATGTTTATTTTTTTCTTTTGATTTGTGTTTTGGTGTTATTTCTTAATGACTAAAATTGCTGAAGAAAAGGAGATATATGTTACTATGCTTAAGTTCAACAGGATGTAAAAATTTAAATATGAATCAATGGCCTTGGGAGAAGAAAAATACTTGTTTTACAACCTTTGTCAATTTATCTTTCCATTGCAGAGTGTGGCTAATAATATCATGTATTTTTACATATATGTTAAAAATAAAATGCAAAGCACGAATTTTCAAAGGTCTAAGTTAATTTTGGAAGTAAGTAGTGCACCAGCTTTTTCAGAGAGTTTTTTCTCTCTAAAGTATTATGGAGGATGGTGTCCTATGGATACTATCCTATGAATGTTCCTTTAGTGCTCAAAAAATTATATATGTAAAATCGCATACATAAATACATATGTAATTATATGCATATATATATTTATATATGTGTATATATTTTTTAATTATCTGAAGAAATTCATTCTTAATGTAATGTTTCTATTTGGTTTTAAACTCCTTAGTGAAAGAAATACTTAAATAAATTGTCAGAATTTCACATTAAATCATTTAAATATGTTCTTGTGGAATAATTTAATCTTTTATGGCATAGGGTTGGGAATCAACAGAGAATTAATATCTACTTGAACTTCTGTTATGTAAAAGCCAAATCTGCCTAGAGCATAAAGTCAGTTGAACAGTTTGAAGATCAGTACAATGTTAAATACAACATGGTGCTGAGCTAGCAGTGGAATTCCCCAAAAAACTGGAAAAACAAACAAACAATGTAATATGCTTGGAGAAAATAATACTATTTTTTAAAGTACAGATAGATAAAGTCAAATTAAACAGATAGAGGATAGAAAGAAAAATTGTCAAATGTATAGATAAGTCTATATTCATCTAGATCTATGTTTATCTGTCTAGATAGGTATCTATGGGTCATGTGTGTTCTTAAAACAGTAAATTACTGTGCTTAAATATGCAGTAATCTCCAAAGGGAAAATCTTATTTTCATACAGAAGAATACATTTTGTAATTTAGGATTGTTTGTAGTTGAAATAAAATAATTATCTCCTAAAGAATAGACGCTAGAAATTTGTGGATATAGTAATATATGCTTAGAGCACTATTGTAAAATATGTAATATTGGTCAAAATTTTGTTACCTTCTTTTTTCCAAAGTGAGACAATGTCTATGACAACTTTCAATCTTACCGATTGATCAAAATATTCGTTAAGACTCAGAATATACCTTCTCTCCAAATGTCTAACTCACTAGTTAGACAGTGAGTCTCTAGTGACTAGAAGAAATTTCTTGTCATCCTAACGGGCCTCTATGCAGCAATCTAAGCTGACCATTTTCTCTTTGAAAAATCTCCCCTTCATTTGTGATGCTCCGTTCTATTGGCTTTTTTCCTCTTTTATTCTGATAAACACCTTAATTTCCCTCTCTTTTTCCTTCTTTATGAGCGCTTAGATTTTCATTGGCTGTCTCATCACCAGGTAACTTCTTCTCATGATTTTTTTTTTCCTTTCTCCATCCAGCTTTTAAATCTGTTCATCATCCATCATCTATCCATCCCCCCATGAACCATTATCCATCCGTCTATCCACCCATCTCCAAAGATTCAGTCAGAATTTCCACTGAAGTTTTAAAGAATATGGATTTAAATTAGATGTATTTCCTTCCTCATTTTAAGAAGTAGAAAAATAATATATATAAAGGTAATTGAATATACTACATATATCTGTGTGTGTGTGAGAGAGAGAGAGAGGGAGAGAGAGAGAAAGAGAGAGAGTATGTGTGTGTGTGTGTGTGTGTAGATGGAGTGAGAAGGCAGGAAGGATCTGATAAGGGACTTACGAGACAGCAGAGTTGTAGATATGAGATGCAGTTTAATGACCCAAAGATGTAAAATGTACATATACTGATCAAGAAAAACTTGATTTGGATGTAGGGTAAAAGAAAGGGGGGGATTCCCAGGAGGATTTCAGGGGTTTTTGTTTGTTTGTTTGGTTGGTTGGTTGGTTGGTTTTGGTTTTGGTTTAAAATTATTTTGGAAAAAGAGAAAGGACTTTCTGTTTAAGACACATTGCATTGAAGAAACGAGGTGCAGAAGTTAAAAAAAATGTAGAAGCACAGTTCAGGTAATGGATGTTCTTAGAATAGATGTTCCTTTCTGCAAGTTTTCAGCATGTTGAAACTCTGAGAGCAGATGCATTTGCCTGGAGTTTATTAACAGAATGGAATTTATCCTGAGAAATAATTGGACCCACACACAAAATATAAATGCGTAAAGAACTTAAATGTGTTTTTATAATGATGAATGAAGACAATAATGAAATTATTTGCAAGCATTAAAAGGTAGATATTAATTAGATTGCTATGATATAATGCATAAAAAAACAAGTACATGTAATATGTATGTTGTGATCCCACTTTTGTAAATATGTGTGTTAATAGAAAAAAACCTGACAATATAAGCATCATTTAATACTGTAATTCTGAATCAGTGGGATTATGAATACTTGTGGTATGTAATTTATGTATTTTGAAATTGGTTTAATACTATAATATGTATGTATTAGGTTTAACCATATATAACTGCTGTTTTAATAGGTCAGAATAGTCAAATACTGGCAAGTTCAACCTAATACTATCCTATAGTTTTAAAATAAGTGCATTTCAGATTTTGAAGAGAGAGCGTGTAGGTAGGATAGTCACCCCAGTTTAGGATAGAATATTAAGTCATATTAATATTTGAAGAAGAATAGAATAAAAACCCATATAGCTGATTAGAAGCCAGTGTTACAGAATGAAATCTAGTGAGCCCAGTATCATGGCAAGCTAGGAAGGAGAAATACAGTATTTTCTGTAAGCCGTAATTATATGTATATTCCCAAGACAGAGTTATTTTCCAATTTTAGATACATGTATCTACTCACCTGCTAGGTATCTCTTTGTGAATATTTTGTGTGTACCTGAAACTCAACATGTCAAAAAAATTCACTAAATTCTCATCCTCCACTAATCTTAAATCTTGCTTCTTTTCCTTAATTTTACATTTCTGATGATGACAACTATTCCTTTATCACAAGTAGAAATCTTGATAGTATTCTTTTTAACTTCTCCAGTTCCTGTTAATTTCTGTTGATTCCACCTTCTTCATATCTCCGTCTTCTGTCTCACGCCCTGTATGTATTCTTCCACTGCTTTTGTTCACGGGGGTCATCATTTTTTACCTGGACATTTGGAATGGCCTCTTGACTCTTTTTCTTTTTCCCAATCAGTTTATTTTTCACACTGCAGCCAGTTTTCACTGTCTCTGTCTTTGTCTTTCTTTTTCTCTTTCAAGTCAAAACTCTGGAACAAAAATTCTTGCCATGCTGACCCTTATTTCTTTATTCCTACTCTGAAAACAACTTCTGCTTCAGGCTCTAGCAAATGACTATGGATTTTTCTTAGAATCTTCCTCGCTTCCTTCTTATGATTTGTCACAGCATATTATTCCTGCCTCTCTTATGGGATCTATCTCTACATTAGCATTCTCTAAGAGAAAAGGAGTCACATCTTAGTCATCTTTTCATGATCCTTAACATGGGAACTTAGGCATTTTGTTGAAGAAACAATAAGTAAATTATTCATCTATGAAGTTTGGGATTCAAAAAAGACATTTTCCTTATCTAAAACTAGGAAAGAACAATTTTTGTGTAAAAATCATTAGGGTAAAACATGTGATATCACAAAATGTGTGTGCTTATTATGCTGGAAAAAAGTTTCCTTCACACTTAAAAGTTTTGGTATAAATTTTATATAGTCACTTAAATTAAAAAAATCTACAATGTGTTAATGACTATCTGAGAAATCAAAATAATGTTCCTGTTATATGTAAATTGTGTTTAAAGGAAGAAAATATGGAAAAAGATTTTTTAAAAATGCCATCTCTCACAGAAGTTCTCAGAGTAATATAAACTAATGAAATGCAGTTCGTTAGGAAAATGTTGTTATAATAAAAGTCAACCCCTAGTTGTTTATACTTTGTGGGCTATTTTCACACAAACCAACCTTGAATTTTAAATAGGGCATAAAGCCCTTAAGCTTGCCCAAGATTTGCTAATCCTATACACAAATATACAATTATCTTTGCCAGTCTCCTTCAGTCTAGCATCCTGGGCAAGTTAAACAGGATTCTTTTTAGACTGAAGAAGAATGAGGTTCAAGGTCTGAGAGAAAGCTGGAGAAAATATGTAGTACTTCACCAAAGGTAGTCTTTTTACCTTAAAGAAAGCGTTTTTAGATATTTGGATTGATTCAAAAAATCACATCAAAATCAGGACCCAAGGACAGGAGTGAATAGAGAATAGAGAACATAGAGATGAATATAGGATTTAAAGTAGAGGCATTTCTAAATGTCATTTTAAATATCCAATTTCCATAGTGTAAAGATTTATTTATTTGAGAGAGGGAATGCAGGGAGGGACAGAAGGAGAGGAAGAGAGACTCTCAAGCAGACTCCTCGCTGAGCATGGGGAACCATACCCCCGCCATTCAGGGCTTCCGTAGTTTGAATGCTTATTATACTTGCAATAGCCTCATGGCTAACTTGATTGAAGTGTTGGATCCTCCCATTAACTCTAAATCATTGACTGGTTTTCTTTGTATTAATGGTTCTCTAGGACATGAATACTAGAAATGTAAGTTTAGCAATCACAACTTGGTCTGGGGCATGTGGGTGACTCAGTATGTCCAGAGTCCGACTCTTGATATTCGCTCAGGTCACGATCTCTCAGGTTTGTGAAATCGAACCTCCCACCTTCCCGCCCCTCCCCAAAATGGGCTCTGTGAGGGATGTGAAGTCTGCTGAGATTCTCTCTCTTTCCCTTTGTCCCTCCTCCCATCCCCTTCACTAAAACAAAACAAAACTCTCTCTGATAGGGTTGTAATTAATCTTTTCAATATTTCTATAATACATGAACTGTTTCAATTAGCACTGGGATGTTTGTATGTCTTTGACCCAAAATGACTACTGAAAGAAGACATAATTGTATTTCACTTTCATGTACAGTCCTTGAGGCAAGAAAGAAATAGCAGCTTTACTATTTAAAAGTATTAAAAAAAAAAAAAGTATTCCAAGACCTGAGCTCTTTTCAGCCCTGTGTTTTGCCATCCCCACAGTGTGGTCTCCATCCTCATAATCCAAATGAAGCTCAAGTTTGATATCTATGCTCCAAGCAGAATGTAGTGGAAGGAGGAAAAAAGAAAAAAAGGGAACATGTGGTCACACAACATTTCTACTTCTGTTCCTATAACTATGCTTCACACCTGAGAACATACCTTATTGAAAGGGGACTTAGAAACTAAAGTCTCCATTCTGGGAGTAGGACAGCCATGTTATAAGTCAGTAACTAATAAAGAGAGCATGAATATCGGGATGAGGAGCACAAAATTTATCCACACTATGCTGTGTCTGCTATGTTTTCTTAGCTCTATGCCTGTACATTCTAACCCTTTCAGGTGGAGGAGGTTTTCCCACATAGCATCAAAGTTCAGGTCAAATACATAGGCAGCAATTTATCCATCTCTGTGTAATGAAATGTTCATAAAATTTTAACTTTCTTTTGGTACAGTATTTCTTCCAAGTAACAGTGTTCCCTGGTAGAATAGATAGAATCAAGTGGTTTATGAAAACTCTCTTAAACCATATCTGTAGGAAATAGAAGACAACTGCAGTTCCTAGCATGTCTCAAGACTGCAGTCTTTTCATCCTTTTGTTCAATATGCAGCCCTTTCTTACATGATTTCATTGAAGTCCTCTGCTTAAATCTTTCAGAAATCACTTCAGAACCCCCACTCAAGTAGAGTTAGCTGAAATGAATATAGCTGTAGTCTATTTCTAATTAGTAGTTACTTTATTTTCATGTATCTTTTATTAACAGAATATGGAGCCCTTGGATTCCAACCGTGATCTTAGTTCACCTTGCTCTTCTAATCATAAGAATAAAAATTGTCAGCAACGTTTGACTCCTTTCATGCTTGGACCTCCAAATATCTTCGTGAATTGTATGTAGTGTTCAGATTTGGCATACTCTGTTTCTGACAACATGATGAATACCATGGAGATCCACATTATCATATAGTAACCCAACTTTCTGAGGAAATATATATTATATACCCATTATTTATTAATGTACTAACTAATTTACAATATTATTATAGATTGATTTTCTAATCATTATTACCAAATGCAGTATAGTCATTTTGTTTCTGCTGAAGGCAAACATGGTTCCTTATTTTCTTAATCTTGTGTTCATTGTACCAGTGCATTTGTAAAGCTAGTAGTTAGGACTGAGGCAATGTAGGAATACTTCCTGGGTCTCCCCATACTACGTGGAGTTTGGATGTTACTGAAATGTGTTGCAGTTTCCTTATCTGTAAAATACAGACTTCAATAGTATCTACATATGGCACTGCTAAAGAATATTACATATGTCTTTAGAACTTGAACACTTGATAATCTGCTTAAAATTATCTTACCACAGCTAACTAACCATATATATCTCCATTTAGAGTTAGTTTCTTCCTTATTTGTTCTCATGTAATACTTTACCAAAGATCTCTCTTTTTTTTTAAGATTTTGCTTTTTTTAAATTAAAAAAAATTTTTTTTTTTATTTGACAGATCACAAGTAGGCAGAGAGGCAGGCAGAGAGAGAGGAGGAAGCAGGCCCCTTGCCGAGCAGAGAGCCTGATGTGGGGCTTGATCCCAGGACCCTGAGATCATGACCTGAGCCGAAGGCAGAGGCTTTAACCCACTGAGCCACGCAGCCACCCCACCAAAGACCTCTTAAGGGACTTACAGAGTCTGTTTTTTCTCAGAAGTTTTGAGCTTTTATTGAGCAGGCTTTATGACTCCTTTATGATTTACCAATGATGCTTTATAGTTATTAGAGTAGTTATTTAATATATATTTGTTTAGTTACATTCAGTATTTTATTTTAAAGGCTTATTCATTTGAAAGAGAGAGAAAGGTAATGAGCAGTGGGAGGAGGGGCAGACATAGAAGAAGAGAGAATCTTGAAGCAGACTCCACGCTGAGATGGAGCCCTATGCAGGGTTCTATCCCACAACCCTGAGATCCTGACCTGAGCTGAAATCAAGAGTCAGATGCTCAACCAGCTGAGCCACCCAGATGCCCCTGCATTCAGCATTTTAGAAGAAAGGGATATAGGTATAACAGCTACAGTAATATTTAGCTTTTCAAATTTTTGTCTTGATTAAGCAATTTTATTTGTAATATAAGAAATGACATTTTCAGACCTGGGACAATTATTTATATTCATTATTAGTATCCTTTGCTTTTGTTGCAGTAGCAACTTCTTCCACACATATCTTTTGATCAACTTATGGAAACTTCATTTTATAAACATATATTTTTATCCCCAGGGGTACAGGTCTGTGAATCACCAGGTTTACACACTTCACAGCACTCACCAAATCACATACCCTCCCCAATGTCCATAATCCCACCAAACTGAGGGAAACTTCATTTTAAATTATCCTATATGTTCAGTAGATTTTGGAGAATGTTCATCGTTTTATAGTCAGCTCAGATTGCCTTCTCTGTGGAGCCTTCTCTCATCAGCCCCCAAGTACTTTTGTTTTACTCTAGGTTCTCATTTTGTTCATCCTGTACCACTCTTTGTGTCATAATTTTGTAGAGATATATTCACATTTGTCTTCCCAAAGTGTGTACTTTTGAAGTGCAGCACTACATTTCTATTATTTCATATCCTATCATCCTACATGATATAACTGAAATAAAAGTGTGTGTCCAATATCCCACATTTTATTTCCAGCATTATTAATGAAAATTCATTGTCAGCATAATGGTTTTCAAATACTGCATGATTATCAAGGTAGTTAAATAGAATTAAACAGTCCATTGACTCACTATAGCAGTAAATAAACAAACACTTGAGAAAGATGTTTAGTGAGACTGAGAGGCAGTGGGATTCATGTGTTTGGGAACTCCCCTTCTGCAACAAGATTGTCTGCATTTATATCCCACCTATTCATTTTGCTGGATATGACCTATCTGTGTCTCAAGTTCTCCATCTGCAAAATAGAGAGAGTTGTCCTCAACTCATAGGATTGTTGGGAGAATCAAATGAGTTAATAAATGTAAATCTCTTCCAGTCATGTCTCATACATGGTAAGAACTGTTTAAGTATTTTCTATAGAATAAGACCTTTTCAATAAATCATGGTACCCCACTTCCTGAGCATTTCAGTTAATGGATATTTAACCACACAGAATTGTTCACTTGCATTCTCAGTGTTGGCATGTATGCATTGTTGGCATTAGGAAGAGAATCTTAATGGATGTCGAAGTCAATAGAAAGGAAGAATGAGGACAGTGGGCCCAAGAATAGAATAGAAAATGTGGGTCAGCAGAAGAACTGGATCTGCTGGAGGGAAACTGTCTCATACACAACTATCCAGATCTGGGATGGAAGCAAAGCCAGGTGGCAGCTGATGTGGCATTTGGAATGTGATAGTAGAACTCAGTTGCAGTTGACTAGTCTCTTCCTCTTAAATAACATCATGCATTTTAATGGTTTCAGACTGAATGTTTAATGGCACATTTTATAAGTTGAAACTGCCATCTTCTCAATTTCATTTGTCATTTGAATGCCAGAAGCCCAAAGCTTTCTTTCACATAATTCCCCTGAGAAAGCAGTCTTATTGGAAACTACTTGTTTTCATCTGTTCACATGAATATATACATTAAAATTCAAAGGAATAGTTTTCTTTGCCTCCATATTGGCAAATTCTGTCACTATGATTTCAACAACTGGATTTTATATTAGTTTTGATATTTTACTTTTTCTGGATCCTGAATTTTGAAAGCCTTCCTTTTACTTCCTTTCTGTTCCTTAACAAATTTTTCTATATTTTATGTCATTTTTTTCTTTCATTGCTTTCTCCCTAAGTAATGTGTGATTAAGCATAGATAAAAAAGTATTTTATTTTCTTGTAATTTTTTTCTGCTTTAAATTGGCCCTTTGTGGCAAAGAGTATTAATTCTAATATCATTTTGTTATTTGACTTTGTATTTTTCCCTGCTATATTTCTATAGTTCCTTTATATTTTTTCCTTAAAGATTGACCTCAAAAAGATAGTAGATGAATAAAAATATTAGATTATTTTTACAAAGCTAGTTTACAATGTGCAAATAACAACTAAAACCTTAGAGCATTTAGTTGTTCATCTCTCCAGAAAGAACTCAAAGAAGGCCACAATTCCTTTATTTTTTGAAGCTATCATGAAATTGTACTACACGGTCACTTATACTCTGTTAAATAAGAACTATGGACTAGAGGTTTCCTTGCGATACGGATGATTCCTTGGATTTTCTATTAATTACTACTATTATTTCTAGCATCCTTAATTCCAGCATTTGGGCAGTTGAGATTGAAAAATAAGGTGACTCATGTATTGGAACATGTAAGGACCACACCAGAGCTCAGGCAGATTAAAATGGAGGAAAATTAATTGTATCTTTATTGCCCAATCACATGCTTTATATTG
This sequence comes from Mustela nigripes, assembly GCF_022355385.1. Taxonomy (NCBI): domain Eukaryota; kingdom Metazoa; phylum Chordata; class Mammalia; order Carnivora; family Mustelidae; genus Mustela; species Mustela nigripes. Next base: position 125,478,212 of record NC_081568.1, read on the forward strand.
CCCCTTTACATAAAATGTTTCAGGAGATCATTGCTCTTCTATTGCCTCTTGGCTTCCCATTCCTCAGAAAATGGTTCTTTGCCCCTGTGATGATTTTGTAGTTCTTGCCAATACTTATTTGACCTGAGTCTAAGTCTCTCATGGCTACTCTGCTAGCTAAATTAGTAGATAACAGTGGTTGAACATGGCTTAATGAAAAATGAGACACATTTGTAATTTTAGATTACCTTCATTACTAGAAGAAATAGAGAGCCTCTCCTTTCTGTTCTCTGGATTGAGTATGAATTCTCTAGGTTATTTGGAGGATTTTATGAAACTATTTATAAAAGTGCTTCATAGTAAATTTATAAAAGCTAAAATTTAACTGATATATTTCACAGCTAGAACTTAATGGGGGAACAAATAATAAACTTTGACTCCTTATTTCATCAAGGCTGCTGTGCCTTCCATCAGGGAAATTCCTTCTGTTTTTAAACATCCCAAAGTAGCCTCTATTGTGTGGCACACATTTGAGTAGTTTAGAAGTCTTCAGTCATACTCTGCTAGAGCCCCAGATCCTCTTCGCTTAGAATCTTCTTGCTGCTCAGTAACCCTCTTGGCAGGCTGTTGGCAAGGCCAGCCTTAGGGGTTATGCACAGTAACCACTGCGGGCCCACTGAAAATCACATAGCCTTGCGGAGCCAAAAAGGCGAGAACAGGCTGCCTCACTACAGACTGTTCTCCCAGTCTACACACTACTTTTAGTTCTCCTTTATTCAGTTTCCCCCTGCTCAAATAAAAACAGAGAACATAACAGCAACATCTAACTATACAGTGAGATAAAGGATGCCAGTGTTCCCTTCCAGCAGGTGGCCCCAGTTTCTACAACTGATTTGTATGGGTTTCTCCTTCCTTCAGGTTTTTCTCCTGTGTGGTTCTTAGCTCTATTCCTTTAGAACCATCTTCACCATTAGGTTGGTATTTTCCACAGATCTTAACAAAATGGAAGGGAAATCCCTTAGTCAGGACTCACTGTCTATGACTGTCTTCACATTGCTTCATGTTTCTCAAGCCTGCTCTCAGACAGACCACTGCCTAGGTGTGTTGATGTGGGTACAGTGAACTGAATCACGTCTTACCAAACCCTCCAGGGGGTGTCTTTCTTCCCTTCTTCTTAAAAGTGTGGAGATATATTTAGCACCTATTATTTTTATCTTTGGGGGATATAGCAAAAATTCGGAGGAATCAGGAAATGTCCCTTCAAAAATCTTATTATTATTGAAGCATTTCAGGCAAGAATGTAAATTAGGACAGAGGAGGTTGTGGGAATGCTTCAAGCAGGCTTCTGAGACAAATGACAACTCTGCCCATGGGTGAAGGGTGACTTATACATGCAAGTAATAAAATTTATAATAATCATGATACTAATAATGATAAAGATGATAATGGTGTAAAATTTACAGAAGTTGTATGCTTCTCTAGGGAATATTTTAAGTTCTTTGAAGGCACTCATTTAGTACCTATGGTAACCATATAAAATTATGTAACCATATAAATATGGTTAAATATGGAACCATATAAAATTATTTTATATTGGAAGAAAGTGAGGCAGAGGGAAGTAACTAGAAAGCAGTGGAATCAGTCTTTGAACCCAGGAAGTAAAAAACTTTTTTTTTAACCAATATATTATTATCTCTTTCTAAATAAAATATTAAAATAATGACTCCTTTATATTGATCAATATGTCCATTCATTTTTTATTTGAGTATAGTTGACATGTGATGTTACATTAGGTACAGGTGCACAACATAGTGACTCAACATCTTTATGTATTGTACTATGCTCACCACAAGTGTAAATATCATCTGTTAGCATACAATGCTATTATAATACCATTAACGGTACTCCCTATCCTGCACCTTTTAGTCCCATGACTTATTCATTCCATAACTGGAAGCTATATCTCCCACTGCCCTTTACCTGTTTTGCCCGTTCCTTCACCCACCTTTCCCTCTGGCAACCTCTAGTTTGTTCTCTTCATTTATGGTTTTGATTCTGCTTTTTGTCTCTTTATGTATCCATCTGTTTTATTTTGTTGATTCTATATATAAGTGAAATCTTATAGTATTTGTCTTTCTCAGTCTAATTTATTTCACTTAGCCTAATACTCTCTAGATCTGTCAATGCTGTTGTAAATGGCAAGATCTTGCATTTTTATGCCTGCATAATATTCCAGCGTGTGTGTATGTGTGTGAGCATGTGTGTGTACCACATCTTCTTTATCCATTCATCTATCCATAGATTCCCTAGGTTGTTTCTATATCATAGCTACTGTAAATAATACTGCAATAAACCTAGGGGTGCATATATTTTTTCAAATAATGTTTTCATCTCCTTTGTGTAAATACCCACTAGTGGAATTATTACATCATACAGAATTTCTGTCTTTAATTTTTTGAGGAACAAAAAGACAAGAAACAGGTGTTGGCTAAGATGTGGAAAAAAGGGAACCCTCATGCATTGTTGGTGGGAATGCACTGTTAGTGGGAATGTAAATTGGTACAACCACTATAGAAAACACCATGGAAATTCCTCAAAAAACAGGTTCACTTTTTGATGAAATAATCCAGATTATTAGTCGTTGATAAAGATGTAGTTTTGTTCATCTATGTATTTTGCATAAAATATTTAGAGAACATTTGCTAGCTACCTTTGAAACTGTGTTTATCATAAATTTATAAAATTAATCATGAAAGATAATTTGAAAAAATGCTGCAGCTTTTAGGGCAACTTCAGTAGTGGTGACTGAATGGATTAATTTAGGTATGCAGATTTTAACAAAAAGACTACATGTATAGATTTTATCTTCTTATGACATCTGGCATCTGCATTTTTCTTAACTATGTTACAAATTTTATTCCTCTACCCAGCTAAAACATTTAATCTTCTTTTCAATTCAATAATTGAAAAAGCTCTAGTATATTTTCAGATGGCAAATCTTTAAAACAAAACACCTTTTTAAATCTATTCTGCAGTTTTATTTCTTTCTCCCTAATGTTTTAATCTATTTATAAATACAGTATGAATGCAGTTAGTGTGATGGCAAACTGAAAATTAATCATTGGGCAATTCTTTGAAATAAATATTTCATTGAGCACAAATATTCTAAATTAATAAAACTAATGTGATCACCTGTGTCCACAACATCTTTGAAGAAAACCATTCCCATATTTATAATTCTTCACAGAATATGTGTTATTTTAGACATAGCCTATTCCATAAAAAAATGTAATTCATTACAGAAGATTAAGGAAAAAAAGCTAAAGAAGGGAAGATTTTATTAGTTTTCCCTAAAATATAGATAAAGTTTTTTAAGGCTTTTGCTTTTAAAGCCTGAGAAGGTATATACAAAGTAGTTTTCCTAACTGGTAAAAATCATCACCTAGGAATATATTACTAGCATAAATGCCAATATTGCATGGTTTATTTATTGTACGTCAAACCACTTGGGTGACTTTGGATATCTTGCTATAATTAGTGATTCTTATTAAAAACAACAAAAGGATGCATCAGTCTGGAGGGATAGAGAAAAGAAAAATATGCCTTTGATACTTTGTTGTTGTTTTATATATAATGTCAAATTTGTAGAAACTGAGGATTCTCATGTTTTGGTTTTATCTCTTGTTTTGTAACAAACAAGCAGCCATTTCACATTCTTTAACTTTATGCATCAGAAATCTGGGAAGGATTTGGCTGGATGCTTAGTCTTTGATAGTTGTGGCTCATGTGAGGTGTCCGATCCTAGAGAATGTACTTCCAAGACTGGCTCTTCTGAAGTCTTTGGTCTTTTTTCCTCATTCTCTACGTGGTATCAAGATAATACCATCCTTTATGGCTCCTTCTATAGATTAGGGTTCTTAAGCTTAACTACCTCAAGATATTCGGATTTCTTACAGTGTAGCTTACACTTGGACACCAAGGTGAAATCTGCCAGTCCTCTAAATTCCTAAAACAGGATATGGCATTGTGCCCCTTGTGCTACTATCTGTTGGTCTCAATCTAGTACATAATCAAGGAATTGGGGGAAAAAAGACTCCCACCTCCTTGTGGGGATAGAGTCAGAGCATTTGTTGGAGCTTTTTAATTTGAGGTATGGAATTGTTAAAAAGACATTTTAGAAATATTGTTTTACTTCTTAGTTTTGCTTTCTCTTTTTCAAACCAGTGCTGCATTGGTTAACATATGGCTCGCCATACACTTTCTAATGAGAAAGCTTCAAAAAGCTCAATCCCCAAATGCCAGTACAAACACTAGCCTGGCAAAAAGTCACCTGAATTTCTCTCTTTGATACACAGAACGCAAGCTGCATGGACTTGTTTTCCCAACACAGAAAACATTATAGTAAACAAGGGATTTGAATTTAGATATTTACCCAGCTTCTCTGAATCCTGGGCTTATTTTTGCCTCAATCCTCTGCCAGGAGTTCTGCTGTTTTTCTTACACTTTGGCTCCCCACCTCCCCTAAGCTAATATGCGCTTCCTGGCAAATTAAAGGCATTCTGGACTGGAGCAGAGATTGTGGCTTGAGGGTAAAATTAACTCTACGAACTGAATAGTTTCCCCTGTTCATCAAAATGTGCAGTTAGAGGCTTAAAAATGTGTGTGTGTGTGTGTGTGTGTGTGTGTGTGTGAGAGAGAGAGAGAGAGAACTTGGCTGTCAGTTAAAAGAGAAATAAAAGCCAGAGAGAGTGAAGTTTTCATGTTTGAGAGACCCCACTATATGTTTATGTACCACTTAGTCTATGGTCATTCCCACATTGTGCTTTTGTAACACTGTTTGAAATGCATACTCTCTCCTCTCATTTTTCATCTCTTACATATGTTGAACATTCTCATTGAGGGCTAGAGTAAGTTCTCATTATTCTTTTTGTGTTTAAATATTGACTTCTTTAGTCTCAACTGCTCAAATATCATTCACGTTGCCCATGATCCATCTAAGCCGAATAGCAAAATGGTGGTTTGCTAGTGACTGTATATACCATCCATCAGAGTCTTCTTGAAAGCTACATAAGACAAAATATGGTAATGGAGATATTTATATATATATATATATATATATATATATATATATATATAAATATCTGATATTTATATATATATAAATATCTGATATATAACACTATATATACACACATACACACACACACACACACATATATATATATAGAGAGAGAGAGATTGCTGCTCTACATTAAAAATTCTAAAGAAAACTGCATTCTTTAATTGCATTCTTTTATGATTTTCTTGGTCCATGCATACTTTTCTATCCTGTGGCATTGGTGTACTGTGCCTTTTATGGATATCGTCAACCTGTGCTAATTGAAATGTTTATAAAATGCTGATTCTGAAATATTGCAGCTTAACAGTTCAATAGTTCTTTAATGGCCCCTCTGTTTTATTAATGAAATGATTTATAGAAATATTTAATCTCACTGATTTACCATTAGCATTAATGAGTCTAGTTATTAAGCACTCTATTTCCAAAGGCTATGAAAACAGGTCTGGCAAGTGTGTAGTATTTTGCGATGAGTTATTTGTGCTGAGATAGAATCAATGCTGTGGGAAGCTTATTTCTCAAGTGGAACAGTATTATTTATGAGCATGTAACTTGATGACTCTTTTTGTAATTTTCATACCATTGCTTTCTTATATACAAGAAATTTAATACCAATTATGAAAACCATCCCACAGATCTTTTAAAGACATTTAGATTATATATATATATATATATATATATATATATATATCTTATATTAATTAAACTAAGCTCTGACAGTAAACCATTTAAAAATACTTAAACTGACCCTTGCAGAATACATAGGTTTATTCTTTGGGGAAACCACGATTGTAATTTCTATTATCTATGGTAAATGTTTGCGATGACCATTCCTGTTTATATAGACAGTTATCTTCAAATAAAAAATCAGACCCAACAAAACACATTTGAGTCCACTTAAGGCAGTTTTTTTTTCTTTTTTGTGTATTTGGATATTTCATATTTTATGGGAAGAATTTAAAGATCTTAAATGTATTATGTGACATCTCTTCAATATGTGATGTCCCTAAAACAGATGGGTGTTTGAAGGTTTTACCCTCCTTGACAATCTGAAACAAAACTATTTTAATTACGTATCTTGGGTATTAAAGAAAGTGATTTTTTTTAGGTTTATTAAGGCTTTGATGCTCATAGTAATGTTGGTGCCTCTGAGATTTCAGTGGCTATTTTGGATTGCAGATCTGTAGAAATAAATGAAATTGGGGAGGGGGATAAGAGTATATCTTCAGGGAAAGAAAAAGAAAAAGAATATGCCTTGAGGTATAAGCCATCAAAAATGAGGTCTCAAACTATTCAGAAACTTGAAATGGCATCAGATGACTCTGCTACTATTACTCTCTCCATCCAACTTGTAATGTTTATGTATGATATATCATGATAGGGAACTGAAATGATCCAGTGACATAAAATACCAACATTATATGGTTTAGCCCACTGAAATGGCATATTGCCCATTTCTTTTCTTCTGTTTCCTGTTTGGAGCAGAATTTGTCTTTGCATTATTTGACAGCATGTGGATATGATTTACGTTGGCGAGTTTGATGACTGACCAGAAACTTGGGGATTTTATGAAAATCCCTCTTCTGTTGGCTAAGCAAAATGTCTTTAACTTGTTTCCTAAAAGTAAATTAGTGGCAGCCCAGGATTTTATGGCAGATTATAATTTCAAAGTTTTTATTCCTATTTAGAAAGGAATTTAGAAGAAAGAGATCTATGTGATTCTTTAACCACAGTTAAAAGAATTGAGGTATGATTCAGGTAATTTCAAGAGAAGACATTTGTACATCTTTAAGTTTGATTTTGCTGTTTAGTCATCTGAGCCACTCAAATTAATGGAGCAATATAAATTCACAGAACTGATATTTTGCTAACAGTGTATATTGATTCTTCAAAACAAAGGTGGTTGAATATGTGATTTAAAAATTATCTGAAGCTATCAGAAAGGCTGAAGACTTTTAAATTGCCAATGAGTTATTTTGCAAAAGGTTCACAACATACCCTAGGGGCCTTTTGTGATTTAAAAAAAAAAGGATAAAATTCCTTTTCTTAGGATATTTATAATTTTTTAGGAGGCTTTAAAAGAAAATGTGAAATCTGAACAAATATAAATTAACATAAACCCTTTGGGAATCCATAAGAGAGAAAGATTTATAATGTAAAAGGATTGACACAACTTAGACTCTAAATAATACCAAGTGAGAATTTTTAGAAAACCTCAAATTATGTCAAGTAAGGAATTTACTGATACATTATTTTCAAATGAAATCTTGAACTTTTTACTTCTCTTCTTTCTACTTAAACAGAATGTGTTCAAAAGAAGATCCCACACAGTATGCTGCATACAAAACATAGCAAAATTAAATAAAAAATAAAATGAAAATAAAATAAAGAGTAGTAACTGGAGATCATACTGCTTGTCTTTTTTTTTTTTTAATTTAGATAAAGAAATGTAGATGCATCATTTCTTATTCACATCCCTGAGATTTACAGAACTTTATAAAGGAAAACTCCTTACTAATTTATTTTGTTATAAATTCTGACCAGAACCAATGCAAGTCTATATAGAGTTTTTGTTTATTCTACTTAACATAAATGTTTGTAAGTTTGCTGATGAAACATTTAGGTGTTATGCAACAAATTGTGTGTGTGTGTGTGTGTGTGTGTGTGTGTGTGTGTGTGTGTATCTTATTACATTTCTGAAATTATAGTGAATACAAATTCTGACTCATTTCCCCCAGAATTTCATCTGAGATAACTTGAATATAATTCAAGTTTAATGCCTTATTACCTATACCTTGTATCTCTTTGTTCTCAACATTAGTTTGTCTATAAGGGATTGTGATTGTGAATCTGAACATCATGACATGGATTAAAAACAATAGAAAACTGATTTAGTTAGCCTGTGCCTTTTAAGGTACATGTTTTCTTTTAAAGAAAATAAAATGTAGTGTTTCAGAGCATGGGCTTCAAAGGGCAGAATAATTTGCGTTTGGATAGCTGTGCTTTACTTGTTTTTGACTTTGGGCAAGTCATTTTGACTTTCTAAATCTCTATCTTTCTGTGAAACAGAGATGAAAACGAAACTGTATGCCTTGTAGGGCTGATATAAAAGCAAGGAAATGTTGCATGGAGAGAATTTAGGCCAATGCCTGGTTCATATTTGGGTTTAATAAATAGCTATCATAATGATAAGTAAATCTGGTCTAAAATTAAAAGATGAAAGGGGTACTAAGAAAAGGATTATTTTCTTAGTTGCATCCAGGAGCAACAGGATTATCATGCTGAATAACCTCTAAAACAGTTTCCTAAAATAGATATTTCTAGGGTGCCTGGGTAGCATCCTGTTAGGTTAAGTGTCTGTCTTTGGCTCAGATCATGATCCTAGGGTCCTGGGATCAAGCCCCATGGCTGGCTCCCTGCTCAGCAGAGAGCCTGCTTCCCACCCCCCCCCCCACCCGCTTGTGCTCTCTTTCCCTCTCTCTCTCAAATAAGTAAATAAACTATTAAAATAAAATAAAATAGGTATCTCTGTGATTGCTTTCTGAAATAGAGATTTTATCTCTCTCCTTTGAACCTGTGGTAATCTTGCTTTAATCTTTTCTTTCTTTCTTTCTTTTTAAAGATTTTATTTATTTATTTGACATGGAGATTACTAGTAGACAGAGAGAGACAGTGAAGCAGGCTCCCTGCTGAGAAGAGGGCCTGATGCAGGGCTCCATCCCAGGACCCTGAGACTATGACCTGAGCCAAAGGCAGAGGCTTAACCCACTGAGCCACCCAGGTTCCCCCATGCTTAAGTCTTTAAACATGTCTTAAGTTAGCTCATTTTGGGAGACACATAAAGGTGATAGATAAACAACCTATACTATTTAGTAGGACTGCAAGTTACAGAGGATTGAAAACACTTTGTTGTGATTTTCAGTCCACATATCCAAAGACCACAAATTCCCTGAAATCCCTGTTTCAACCAAGTTACAGTGGAAGTGACTGATTCTTGTCACAACTTGTCACAAATCTCAGTGAGAAAAATCAAGTGAAAATTATAAAAAACAAATTACTTTCAGAATAATTTATTCATAGATATTTTGAACCTAGGAAGATCATATAGGATTAGATACTGTAATACAACCATCACTTTATTTTATATAGGGGAGGATAAGAACCAAAGACACTAATTTGTTTGTCTAATATGACACAGGTAATAAATAGCAGAAAGAAGCCTAGAATTAGTTTTCTAAACCAGTTTTTCACCCTTTTCATAGTAAAATTCCAAGTGTATTATTTCAAAAAAAGTGCAAATTACGAACTCTTCTGTATGAGCACAAAGACAAGATGGCATTACAAGAATAAAATAAATATTATTATGTGAGATTTGAGGCAATTTTTATTGTAGTTCTTGTGATAACAAGTATCATGGCATACAAATGTACTTTATCATGCTAGGATCCACTCTCAATGCTTCATGTTGACGCTCTTTACATTGGTTAGCTTGCTTTATACCAAGGTCTGCTTTTAGCAATCAAAGATGAAAATAATTCATAATAGAAAGTATATGCTATGTCAACATCAAATTATAGATTCTTAAAAAGGATGAAACTGGAACTATGAAAGGTATAAATTTTTAAAAATTGTGAGCCTAAGACTTGCAGTATTAGGAATTACAAGAAATGTCAAATCTACATTTATTTATTGGATAAGAATTTATATTTATTTATAATTATTTTATGATCTTTGTTTAACTTACTGTATAAATATTAATTTCAAAATCCATTTTTTGTTATTAATTTAGTGAATGCCAAGGGAGATCTGATATGCACACACACAAACACAATTATAGATACTGTTAGCCTTGAAGTTATTTTTAATGTTGTTTTTAATATTAGGTTGTTAAATATGCTCTTACTGTTTTACGAGGGGTTTAGAGAACTCCAGAGAAAACTTAGAGTCAGATGGTTTATGATCATAGAGTATTTATTTTCCTTTCTAGTTGTCAGACCTTGAGAAAGTTAAATGATGAACCTAAGCCATAATTTTCTCATCTCAAAATACAATACCTATCTCTGCTGATTGTTGTGGCAATCAAATGTGACAGACAATAAAAAAGTAGGCGCTCAAAATGTACTAAATAGTATCACTGCCCTTACCAACTCAAATGTGTAAATTCCCCAGGTTATGTGAATTAGACTTAATGAATTGAATTTTTTTTTTTTTTTGGTGAGATTGCAAATTTAACATTTCTGGTGGGTAATTTGAAAAATTCTATCAAGTACCTTAAAATATTTTTGTGTCTTTTAACTTTTAATAATTTATTAAGTTTAAACTTCTTACATTAAATTTATGGGTGCACTCAAAAAGAATTTGTAAAATCGTATTCTGCAAGTATTCTTTGTAAAAGTTAGGTAACATATGGAATGTACTGTTTTTTTTTTTTTTTAAAGATTTTATTTATTTATTTGACAGAGAGAGATTACAAGTAGGCAGAGAGGCAGGCAGAGATAGAGAGGACGAAGCAGGCTTCGTGCTGAGCAGAGAGCCCGATGCGGGACTCGATCCCAGGACCCTGAGATCATGACCTGAGCTGAAGGCAGCGGCTTAACCCACTGAGCCACCCAGGCGCCCCTGGAATGTACTGTTTTGAGGCTACTAAAAATTTCTTAAAGTGCTTAAGGAAAGAACAAATTAATTCTTATTTATTGGATCATAATTCTAATTACAGGAATTTACTCCAAACATTTTATCATTGAACTGTGTCATTACTTACTTATAAAAATGCTCATAGAAGCACTTTTAGGATTATTAAAAACAGGGGTATGTAAAAATGTCCCCAAATAAGGAGTTGTTCACTATATTCATATATTATGGAGTTACTATGAATTTTTTATAGAAAATATTGAAAAATATAGAGAAATTTTCATATGTTATTAACTGAGGGGAAAAGCAAAGTATGGTTATAAATACATATACTTAGAAATATACTTATAATATTTTTGGTTCTTGACAATTTGAGAACTAATGCTAGTTAACTGCTGACTGCCTTCCTCAAAATCATCATGGAAAAAAAAAGTAGCAGTAGAAAACACTGACATACCAAACTGCAAGGATGCTATGGCAAATCTGAGTGCCATATATATATATATTTTAAAGATTTATAGATTTATTTTAGAGAGAGATAGCAGCATGGGGAAGGGGGGGAGAAAAAGGAAAAGAAGAGCAAGAATCCTCAAGCCGACTCCCAACTGAGCACCGAGGACAGAGGACAACAGGGGCTCAATCCCAGCACCCTGAGTTTCGGACCTGACCCAGAACCAAGAGTTCACAATCCAAAAACTGAGCTACCCAAGGGTCCCTTAATGCTTTCCTGAACTAGAGAGTGTGTGAGTAAGTGCGCACACGTTGGTGTGGAAAGTGGGTAGGGTCTGAAGTGTTGGGTTGGAGTTTAGCTAGAGGAAGTGGTTTTAAAATAATTTTAAGGTCTGATTTTTCATAGCAACAGTGATCATTTGCTTTTCACAAGGATATTAGCACAGTATTGTTACCTCTTGCAGTATTACCTAGGTCACTGCTGAACTACCATGGACACTCTCTCTTCCCGGTCAGTCCTCCAAAACCTTAGGCTTGGTAGATTACAACCTAGGCAGGCTAATTTCTCCAGTGGAGCTTTTTTTTTTTTTTTTTCCAAATAAGTAAAGACCATGAAACCCTGATCCACATGATTGCCTAGGAGAGCATTCCGAAAAGGAAAAGAACAACAGTTGTTGTCTCTTTGGGGCTCTCCACCCTTGAACACGTGGCGATGTCCTAGAATTCTTTGACATGTCTTCATTGCACATTACCAGATAGAATATGTGATACTCTCAGTAGAAAATGAGGTCACAGCTAAAATAAAGTACATAAAGGAGGAAGATGGAATAAAGGAATATATACTTCATATTTATTTATTTATGTTTATTTTTAACGATTTTGTTTATTTTTTTGACAGAGAGAGAGAGAGCGCACAAGTAGGCTGAGTGGCAGGGAGAGGGAGAAGCAGGCTCTTAACTGAGTGAAGAGTCCAATGCAGGGCTTGATCCCAGGACCCTGGGATCACAACCTGAACTGAAGGCAGCTGCTTAACAGATTAAGCCACCCAGGCGCCCCTATACATCACATTTAAATAACACTTTTCCCTGATAGCTGCTTTATGGGTGATTTTTGTTTCATTGTAATTTTTAAATCATTTTCTATATTTTTAGCTGAAAGTACAACATGACTGCCTAGTTTATATTATCAGACTAAGAAAGATAAATATTATATTGAACAATATTTGATTTAATCACCTGGAGGATTCAGAGAATTCCACATTTGTGAATAAGCTTTTATCATTGTTTCCTAATCTCCTTTAAAAGTTCTTATTTTTCTTTCCATGTTTGAATGTCACTTTTTAAAAGTAGTAAAAGTTGTCATGTTGAATTCAGCAGTCCTCAAGACCACTCTCAATTTGAATGATTTGCTAGAAGGACTTACAGAATTCATGAAAGCTATTAAATTGTTGGATATGGTTTATTTCAGTAAGAGTACAGATTAAGATCAGCAAAAGTAAAAGTCACATCAGGCAGAGTCCAGGAGAGAACAGAGGCAGCCAGTTGTCTTCTCTATGTGGGAGTCTTACACACGGGGCTTAATTCTTTCAGGGAAAGTATGTGACAATACATTCAAAATATTGAGGTTGAGCCTCCTGTCAACGGAGAACGTTACTGTCCAGAATTTTTACTGGTCATTGTTCAGTTGACAGGATTGACTTCCCACCTGGCTGATCTTAGTTGCTTAATCTGCAACCCTTCTATATGTGACACTGATACTGCATGGTCCATGCTCCCACAATAAGTCACAGTGTTACTATAAAATATCCTGGCATGTGGGCACCTGGATGGCACAGTCAGTTAAGCTTCCAACTGTTGGTGTCAGCTTAGTTCATGATCTTGGAGTCCTGAGATTGAGCCCTATGGATCTCCATACTCACTGTGGAGTTTGCTGAAGAGTTTCTCTCCTTCTTCTTCTGTCCCTCCCACTCATGCTCTTTCTCTGTCTCTCTCTAAAATAAATAAATAAATAAATATATTTTTTAGATTTTATTTATTTATTTGACAGACAGAGATCACAAATAGGCAGAGAGGCAGGCAGAGAGGGAGAGAGGAGGAAGCAGGCTCCTCGCTGAGCAGAGAGCCCAAGGTGGGGCTTGATCCCAGGACCCTGAGATCATGACCTGAGCTGAAGGCCGAGGTTTAACCCACTGAGCCACCCAGGTGCCCCTAAAATAAATAAATAAATAAATCTTTTTAAAAAAATATATCCTGGCATGGCTCAAGGCCTCAGATAAACAAAGACATCTTATTAAAAAGGATATTCCAAGGGCTAAATGTGTTCCAGAAGCTAGGGAATGGTCAAACCTTTCTTTGAATATGCAGGATTTGGACAACCCAGGTTTACTGACTTCATCTTTTCTTGTGCACATGTGAAATCTCCTTTATTTAATTCTTGTGTTTCCAGTAGGGATGAAAGAAGTACTGGGAGGAGGCACCTGGGTGTCTCAGTGGGTTAAGCCTCTGCCTTCAGCTCAGGTCATGATCTCAGGGTTCTGGGATCGAGTCCCGCATCGGGCTCTCTGCTCAGCGGGGAGCCTGCTTCCTCCTCTCTCTCTGCCTACCTCTCTGCGTACTTGTGATCTCTGTCTGTCAAATAAATAAATAAAATCTTTAAAAAAAAAAAGAAGTACTGGGAAATTACTATCAAACTTAGTAGAATTATTTGTACCAATGAAAAAATCTGAAAGGCTTAACTGTTAGTATTACACAAAAGACAATATGGAATAAAAAGAGGACTGATTCTGGATACACAATGCTTGAGTTTATATACGTGCTCCATTATCTAGCTAGCCATGTGACCTTTTGTAAATATCATAAGTAGTTGCCTCAGTTGTGTTATGTGCAAAATGAGGATTTTATTATAGTTAATTCACAGGCTTCTTAGATAATTGAATTAATACACATACAAAACTCAGATTGTGTTTGGCAAGTAACAATAATGTGGTAAATGTCAGCTTGTTTTGTTATTAACCAAATGCAGATGCATACTTATATCATTTGAAGAGCTGTATACCCACTACTATTGATTATTTATTTTGTCATCTTTTTCATTTGACAAATAAATGATGTGAATGAATATATGGGTTTCTATACTTCTGAGAAATTTTACCTCCTGGGAAAATTTGACCCTTTTCGCACTCATTGGCATCCATTTAAGTTCTGATTTTCCCTCTTATGTCAGATATGAATAATTTTATTGTCAAATAAAGATAAAATGAGTTTATCGTATGTATGAGCTAGTACATTGAATGAAAGCATTACTGGAGGTGATTCTCTGGATGATCAGCTACAGCTATCTCCAGGCTTTGTTATTTTTCTGTTTAAGTATTATATACTTGGGGCACCTGGGTGATACATTCAGTTAAGCGGCCAACTCTTGGTTTTGGCTCAGGTCATGATATCAGGGTCATGAGATCAAGTGCCACATGGGGCTCCATGCTCAGCATGTATTCTGCTTGAGAGTCTCTCTTCCTCTCCCTCTGCCCCTTCATGCTCACTCTCTCCCTCAAAAATAACAAAGATTTACATACACAAGAGAGAGGGAGTCAGGTTAATATCACTTATGTGTCCATAGCTTAGCTAGGAAAAGTTAAGAAAACTTGAAGGACAGCCCCACTAATTCCTTTTTTTATCATGGTAGTATAAACACTCTGAAAGAAGATGTAGGTACTGTTAACACCCTAGGATTTGGGATGCTCTTGCTTGTAAACAGAGTCTTTCACTGTAGTAAACAACATTATCCATAAGCAAAGTCTATGAGACGTATAATGTTATGGTCAGATACTCAAGTACCCCAATGGCCTAGTTTAAACCATGATTTTAAAGTACCAGACCAGATGATTTCAAGCACTTTTGACACCATATCTCTTTCAGTAAGGATGTGATACCTTGAGTTGGGCCTGCAACTCAAATATTATGTATATTAAACTTGAGAACAGTGTATGCATGTTTAACTACTAATTATTTTTACATTGTAAATCATGTACAAAGATATAAATTAAGCAGGGTGAGATATAAAAAATAGAAATAAAAATTCTAATATTTTCTTCTTTTCCTATCTTGGGTGCCTGTTCTATGTTGGAGGCTCTTGCAAAGCATTGAATGTACACTCTGTTAGGTATCCTATGTAAATGCTATTTTTTCTTTCCATCAAAATTAGATAGCATCAAACAGTCACAAACCAGAGATATGGCTACAGAACAAGTACCTTTCAGTATACTTTGATGGCAGATGCATGTGCTTGGTAAAGTAGAACGCATCAAGCTTATCCTATTTTTGTTATACAGAGGGGTACTACTAGAACACATTGTCCTTAGACCTGGGAGCTGCTCTTCAGTACTGTTATTGTGATCCATCTAGTGATTCTCTAAAACATTGCTTGAAGATCTAAAAATCCTTTCTTTTATGCAGAATGCAGAATCATTTGGTATGGCTTCTGCCTCCTCTAAATAACTTTCTTCTTTTGGGTTGTTAACAGGTCTTTAAGTCACCACTATCAATGTGCTCTTTCCTTTAGACGAGGGAATTAGACAGTCCCTGTGCATCAGGCACAATCACTCCAGTTGAACAGCTAGCATGATGATTATCTTTTGACAAATTTTGCACAGCTTCAGGTTCCTACAGTTCTCACTGGTCTGACCTCTGAATAAGTTTTATTATACAAAATATAATGTGCTGTCCTTGCTGGTGGAGATTAGTGAGAAGTTAAGTGGATAATTGTAGATTTTGCAGGTTTTTGAACTGTTAGTAATTGTTTAGCTTTGATATTATAACTCATAATATAATCAAAACTCTTTTTTTTTTTTTAGGATTTTATTTATTTATTTGACAGAGAGAGAGATCACAAGTAGGCAGAGAGGCAGGCAGAGAGAGAGGGGGAAGCAGGCTCCTCGCTGATTGGAGAGCCCAATGTGGGGCTCGATCCCAGGACCCTGAGATCATGACCTGAGCCGAAGGCAGAGGCTTAATCCACTGAGCCACCCAGATGCCCTAATCAAAACTCTTTGCTAGTCCAGAGATACATGATTTTATACATTTAGTAGCCCATGAATAAGTTCCAGAAGTTACTTTTAATAAGCCAAAGAGATACTACAAACTCCAAACATTAAATTCCCTCTTCTTTTTTTAAGATGTTAAAGAATATTCAGATATTAAAATATTTTAAATTATATAAATATACCAAAAGATCAAAACAGCCTATGTCTTCATTAGATAGATAGAAATGAATATGTGTTTATAGCATTCAGTTAAAGATAATGCAGTTTGCCCAATGTAGTAGTCCAAGTGCCAATATTTTTTACGACTTTTTAACCTATATAAACAGTGTTTTCATATGGTTCAAATACATTAGCAAACTTTTTCAGTAAAGACTTTCTTCAGCATTTCTAAATGGACTTATTATATCTTTATCATATATTATGAAATTATTTGACAAAGTGGACTTCATTTCAAGGTTCTTAATTTATGTGGACCAAAGTTTTGAACCAAAAAGAATAAAAAAATGTTTGTGCTTAAAGCAACTGTTCAACATGTACTGAGATAATACAAATTTACCATTTCTTTAAGACTTGTTAAAGAATAAAAATGTAGTTCAGATTTTTCCTAAATTACCATAAATTCTAAATTGATGTAGTTAAGTATAATGGGGAAATCTTATCTGATATAATAAAAAAATGGTCATGCTCTTTTTTTAGGCAATATGTTAAATCAGTATTAAGACCATACATAATTCATCCTCCTTTATAAAACACAAAATAAGGATATTTGTCATACAGGAAAAATAATACAATCCTACTTTGCCTCAGCAAGAATATGCAGTAAGTCCTTGAGACTGTATTGTCACATCACTGACTACCCAAAATGGCAATGGATAAGATCACATAGAATCGATATACATGTTGCTATTCTTCTATTTTTCTGTGTAGATTTCTTAGCTTCCACTACTCTTTCTTTATAATCCTCAGATAAGGGATTGAGTTGTTACTAAAAGGATTTTTGTGAGTTTCCAAAGATGAAATAGGTGGTCTACAGATTCATGAGAATTATAGCAGCATGAGCATGAGGGGACTTAACAATATTGAATGTATTCCAATAACAATCTTTTAAGGAATTCACTAGGAGCGGTTTCTCAAAAACAAAAAACAAAAACAGAAAGGAAAATGAACAAGAGCTTTATTATAGCCTTTGTGAACTTTAAAGAGTAACAGTATATGAACTTTAAAGAGTAACAGTAAAGAACTTTATATGAACTTTAAAGAGTAACAGTAAAGAATTTGAAATTGCAAATGAAATTGCATTTTCCAAACTGAAAATGCGAAATAAATTGTGTCAGTTTAAAATATTCTCAGAAGTCTTCTTTGAATTAATTAAATGTCTGATTTTATCATATAAGTTATCACCATGATCAAAAATCTCTAATTCGGGGTGCCTGGGTGGCTCAGTGGGTTTAGCCTCTGTCTTCAGCTCAGGTCATGATCCCATGGTCCTGGGATCAAGCCCCGCATCAGGCTCTCTACTTTGCAGGGAGCCTGCCTCCTCCTCTCTCTCTGCCTGCCTCTCTGCCTGCTTGTGATCTCTGTCTGTCAAATAAATAAAATCTTAAAAAAAAAAAAATCTCTAATTCATTTGTCTGTCTTCCCTGCTAGAATATTAGCATACACAGGCCAGTTTTCATCTCTAATTCAGCCTTGCATATACCCAATCCCAATCACAGTAACTAAGCACTCATTAAATATTTATAGAATGAATTGAATAAATAAATTTGTTAGTGTATATTTAAACAAGGATATATGTATATAAATTTGAGTGTATAAGTCCCTTTCTTTCCACTAAAACTGATCTTTTAGGAAAATAGCCTCTAACTTTTTTGGTGTGATTTATTGATCTGTTTCTTGCTTAAGAACATATGAAAAGTAGGTTTGAAACTATTGACAGTAAAAGCCATTCTTACATTGTATTATACTGGAAAGGAAGATTTTTGAAGCCCCCCCCCCCCCCCCAGTGATGAGGCTGTGACTGTTTCTAACAGTTTTACTTTTAGTGAACTGCCAAGAGAAAAATAAAGAACAAAGCATAGGAGCATTAAAAAAGTCAGACAATTTGATAAGTGTATCCTAATTACATAGGATAAGTTTTCAGTAACATTAGAAATGAATCGGCCTTTTGTACACTGTGGTATATACTTCAAATATAAATTTTCTTGCTGGAATTTGAAATTGTATTCACAAAAATGTCAGTGAATAAATGTATAGGAATGAGAGGACTTATAAATTATGTAGCAGTACTAGTATATAATGAAAAATTATTTCTTACCATCTTAAATATTATCAACAACATTTGATATATTTAAATATTGTTTTTATTTTATTTGTATTTGCACTTACTTATTTACAATGTTTTTTTCACCCTTGTATCAAACCTCAGTATAAATACTACACAAAGTTTGTGTACCCTAATATTAATTGAATTAATAATTTCGAAAGTGACAAAATGAATTTTAAAATCTATAGTCAAATGAAATGTCTTTAAATCTGCATTCTATTTGGAATATGTCATTCTTTTTCTTTTTATTCTTAGAGCATATTAAATGCTATCATAGGCTCAAGTGATTTATTCTCCGTTTCCATTTTTGAGCTTTCACATCTATCATTAATATAATTTTATTTTTAATTAGAAAAAAGTGATAATAGAACAAGAAAAATCTTATTAGTGAGTTGAGATATATATATATATTATACATAAAATATATATATTTTAAACATGTAAAAATTTGGTTATTTTGTTATTTGTCCTAAGAGTTTCTTTGAATAGGTAAAGTAATGTGTGGGAAGTTTTTCTCCAAATTTAATAAATCAATAACTCTCCATTTAAAATACTCATATTCATATGTAATTTATTTCCCACAACTCTTCCAGCCATCTTCTTTCTTTTCCTTAATTAAGTTAATTTTGATATTGTACCTCTCCAGACTTTGGTTCAGCAATAATTTGAACTGACTTCTAAAACCCTCTTGGCAAAGATATTAATTTTTAAATATTTGCTCCCTCAAGCAATAATTTCACAGATATAATTGCAATGAACCACACCTATGCTATTATTAGATTAAAGTTAATTTTATATCATTAATCCAAGTAAAATAATTTAAGTTAAAGAGCTTAAAGATTCCTACAAAATAGAATATTGTTGATACATAGCCATAGAGATCTACATTGACATAGAGTTTTAAATTTGGAAAATATCTCAGTGATTGTATAGTATATACATTTTATTTAATAATTGAAAGAAAATGTGTGGTTCAAGAATGATAAATGTCCAACAAACCAGAAGTGTGTCTCATTTCTAGAATTGCGCATGTTTTTGCATTCTGCAAGTGTGTAATATGTTATTATTTTTTGATATTGTATTTTCAGCTAAGGTTTGATTTTCTATCCCTAATTGTATCTCAATAGATTCTACTCAGATGCTCCCCTGTTAAAATTCATTAAGAACAAATAAATCTAAAGGTATCATTTTCCAAATCTGGGTTATTGGTACTAAGACTTGAAATATTGAAATTAGCATTTACTCTCCTCTCCTTTAGAAGCATTCATTAAGTAATACAGTACCTAGCAATGCATAATTGGTATAGTTCCAAGTACTTTACATGGATCATCTGATTATCTCTCAAATGAATCTATAGATGAATCATAAAATATAAATGAATCTGTACTTCCCACTTAAAAAGGGGTAAATGATCTTAGATAATAGAACTTGCTTATGGACACATTGTTATTAGTTTATCCAGGCTGTGGTGGAGACCATCTGATGTCAGAACTCTCTCCTATAACTACCATAATAATCCCCCCACTAGAGATGTTCCTTGAAATTTCTTCCTTTATTTTTCTTTCCTTTCATCCTCCTATGACTTTATTCCATAGTCATCTGTTATCAGATGCCTGTGAGGAGAGGAGAGATGAAAAAGATATTTCGAGTAAAGAGATAGTTGACGTAATAGCAGTTTGTTCAGAATAATAGATTAGCAAAGGATAGAAGTAGGTTGCATTTTTTAAAAGCTAGCAATCTCAAATAACTGGGAGTGAAATTAAATAAATGTGGATTTTAGAAACAAGGTGTACTTTTTCTGGAATATCTCATTTCACAGCTTCTAAGACTTGGCTGGTACCTTTATGATTATTTGTTTTATATATATATGTCATTGACCTTGTTTTTTTTTTTTTTCTGAAATAATTCTCTCAGCTGAGATAACTCATTGACTGTTTTATTTGATTTTTCTACTAATCAAGTAACTGAACATTCTACATCAAATAAAAATTCCAGGTAAGACCATAGGACACTTGCTTTTTGGGGGATTTTAAAAGTGGGTTATTGGCCAAGTCTAAAAGCAGATAAATTAACATGTTGATTTCAAGCATCATCTAGTAATGACATGCAATTTAAGAATTTTTTAAAAATTAAAAAATTTAAGATGCTTTTTTTATTTGAGAGAGAGTGAGAGAAAAAGAGAGAACGAGAGTACAAGCATGGGTGAGAGTTGGAAGAAGGGGGAGAAACAGACTCCCTACTGAGCAGGAAGCCTGATGTGGAACTCCATTCCATGACCCTGGGATCATTACCTGAGCCAAAGGCAGATGCTTAACCAACTGAGCCACCTAGGTGCCCCAGAATTAAACTTTACCTTACACAAAGTATAATATATTTAGACCAAAGCCAAACTATAAATGTTCCTGAAGAATTAATGCTTTGATAATATTGTACTATAACTTACTATAGAAGGATCTGTGAGGGGAGTTCATATTTAATAAAGGCTACCGTTGTTGTGTTGTTGTTGTTATATTAAACAAATCCTGAAATTCCCCATTCTGATAGCCTCTCCAGTTCTAGTTTTTCTCAGACCCTGCACTCAGTGGGAGATTTAAGGAGACCTTAGCATGGGTTAAATGAGAAAGGAAGTCATCCAAGGGTAATTCCTTCCACAGAGAATACTTTGAGGAAAAGACAAGTTTATCAACTAAAAATAAAACAAAATGATTCTTCCCAAGGAGGTGACCCTGTAGTAGTTTTTAACCTTTATGTTTTATTTGGCCTATATTTTTGGCTACATTATGTTTTAAGTTGGATTTTATAAATATTGTCAGTAGTTCTAAGTGAGTTATAGATCATGTTTTGATCTGTTCCTGGCTTGGAGTCTTTTCATATTTGGAATAGTAATACTAATAACAATAATTTTATATATAAAATTTGGCCTACTCTCAAATAATTCCTAAATCATAACCCAAGCTTATCATAAAACTAGCTAATCTGTATCTAAAATAGGAATTCATATTACTGAACTAAAATGGGCTTACTTGTTGAAATTCAGATTTTTTAACCAAATTAATTGCTATAAGTATATAGCCTGAAGATTAATGAATAAATGAACATGATTGCATAGTATAGGTGGTAATTGATATTTTTTTCAAATAAATGGGTTTTGCAAATATAAAAAATGACTGTAATGTTTTTAAACATGTAATAGACCTATTTTGTCTACTAATTATAATTAATCATTTATTATTTATTTCATATCTTTTAACATTGTTACAGTCACATACTGAATAGCATTTCCTCTTTTTTTTTTAGGTATTTATTTTAATTCCAGTTAGTTAACATACAGTGTTATATTAGTTTCAGGTGTACAATATAGTGAATCTGCACTTATATACACCACCCGGGTGCTTGTCACCACAAGTGCCCGCCTGAATCTCCATCACCTATTTTACCCATCCTCCCACCTACCTCCCCTCTGGTAACTATCAGTTTGTTCTCTATATGTGAGTCTGTTTCTTGGTTTGCCTCCCTTTCTCTTTCTCTTTTTCTTCCCCTTTACTCATTTGTTTCTTAAATTCAGTATGTGAGTGGAATCATGGTATTTGTCTTTCTCTGACAGACTTATTTCACTTAGCTCCATCCATGTGATTGCAAATGGCAAGACTCCATTCTTTTTTATGAGTAATGTGTATGTGTATGAATGTGTGTGTGTGTGTGTGTGTGTGTGTGTATGCCACATGTTCTTCATCCATTCATCAGTCACTTGAGCTGTTTCCATAGTTTGGCTACTGTAGACAATGCTACTATAAACAAGGCAAGTATCCCTTGGAGTGCAGTTGCTGGATTGTAGGATAGTCCTATTTTAAACTTTTTTTAAAAAAAACTCCGTACTGTTTTCCAGAGTGACTGCATCAGTTTGCATTCTGACCAACAGTGTAGGAGCGTTCACCTTTCTCCACCTTTTTGCTAACATTTGTTATTTCTTGTGTTATAGATTCTATTCATTCTGACAGGTGTGAGGTGGTACCTTATTATAGTTTTGATTTGTATTTCCCTGATGATGAGTGATGTTGAGTGTCTTTCTTTTCATGTGTCTGTTGGCCATCTGTATGTCTTCTTTGGAATGTCTGTTCATGTCTTCTGCCCATTTCCTAACTGAATTATTTGTTTTTTGGGTGTTGAGCTTTATCAGTTTTTCATGTTTTATATTCGAATCCTTTATCAGATATGTCATTTGCAAATATCTCACATTTTGTAGGTCACACTTTAGTTTCATTGATCATTTCTTTTGCTGTACAGGTTTTTGTTTGAGGAAGTTCAAATAGTTTATTTTTGCTTTTGTTTCCCTTGCCTCAGGAGAAATATCTAGAAAGAAGCTACTAGAGCTAGTATCAAAGAGGTTGCTATCAGTGTTCTCCTCTAGGATTTTTCTGGATTTAGGTCTCACCATTAGGCCTTTAATCCATTTTGAGTTTATTTTTGTGTTTGGTTTAAGAAAGTGGTCCAGTTTCATTCTCTTACATATTGCTGTCCAGTTTTCCCATCATTTGTTGAAGAGACATTCTTTTCCCATTGGATATTCTTTATTGCTTTGTTGAAAATTAGTTGAACATATGGGTTCACTTTGGGGTTTTCCTCTTCTGTTCCATTGATCTATGTGTCTGTGTTTGTGCTAATACCATCGCTGCAGCTTTGTAACGTAACTTTGAAGCCCAGAATCGTGATGCTTCCAGCTTTGCTTTTCTTTTTCAAGGTTGCTTTGGCTGTTTGGGGTCTTCTGTGGTTCCTTACACATTTTAAGATTGTTTGTTCTAGCTCTGTGAAAAACCCTGATAGTATTTTGACACGGATTGTCAAATTATAGATTGCTTTGGGTAGTATAGACATTTTAATAATATTTGTTCTTCTAATCCATGAGCGTGGAATGTGTTTCTGTTTCTTCATGTCATCTTCAATTTTTTTCATCAGTATTTTACAGTTTTCAGAGTACAAATATTTTACTTCTTCAGTTACATTTGTTTCTAGATATCTTAATGGATTTGGGTGCAGTTGTAAATGGGATCAATTCCTTGATTTTTCTTTTTGCTGCTTCAGTGTTGGTATATAGAAATGCAGCAGATTTCTGCATGTTGATTGTGTGTCCTGTGACCTTACTGAATCTGTGTATCAGTTCTAGCAGTTTTTTTGTGGAGCCCTTAAGGTTTTCTACATAAAATATTATGTTTTCTGCAAATAGCAAAAGTTTTCCTTCTTCCTTGCTGATTTCAATTCCTTTTATTTCTTTTTGTTGTCTGATTGCTGAGGCTAGGGCTTCCAGTTCTATGTTGAATAACAGTGGTGAGAGTGGACATCCCTGTCTTGTTCCTGCCCATAGAGGAAAAGCTCTTGGTTTTTCCCCATTAAGAATGATGTTAGCTGTGACCTTCATATATGGCCTTTATTATGTTGAGGTATATTCCCCTAAACCTACTTTATTGAGGGTTTTTCTCCTGAAGGGCTCTTGTAGTAGTATTTTCCCTTTAAATTGAAGGATTTAGTAAGATCATCTGTTAAGCATCCCTTGCTATATTCAGTTTCAATATATAATCACTATCATATCTGTTTTACTATTTTCCTTTTCTTTTTCACTGAAAATTTTCTTACACATAATTCACATAATTTTAATACTTTTTTTTTTTTTTAACCCTGGATCACTTTAGTTTTTCCAGAGACATCACCATTTTCAGGTGAAAGGCAGACAGGAAGAATGCCAAGTCATGTAAAACTTGGGGTTCCTGAGTCTTGAAAATCAAAGATCCTGCCTCTTGATTTGATGGAGACTTTGTATTAGCTATCACTAACATTTAGACTTTTCCCCTTCTCATAGAATAACTCCTGAGGATTTGAAAATACATGAAAACTGGTTCTGTTTTTGTGGTTTAATCAGTGCCTATGCACAGGTGGAGCATGATTGTAATCTGTGGTAATTTTTAAGATGCTTAAAATCAAATATTTTATTTTAGTGAATAGTATTTCTCCTTACATAGTATTTAAACTATATACCTTAAAACTAATGAAGATTACTTTGAAATATATGTAAAATATATCCCTTTTAACATCAAGAAAAGCATTAATATGTGAAAAAATAAATTAGTTGTCCTTAGGCACATAATGCCCTTCCATTCTGACATGTATTCCTGAGATTCCTGAATTAGGTGATGAGATTGCTGTAACATTTTTTTTCTTTAATATTTCCATTGGTAAAGTAGGACATGTTTTTCCTTAATGTACCAGTTTCTCTAGACTGCTGTAGCAATGTACTGCACACTGGTGGTTTAGAACAATAGAAATGTTTTCTATCATAGTTAACTAGGCCAGGAATTTGAAATCATGTTACCAGCATATATTCCTTCTGGAGGCCCTGAGTAAGAATCTGTTCCCTGATTCTCTCCTAACTTCTGATAGTCACTGGCAGTTCTTGACATTTGTTGCCTTAGAGCTTCATAACTCCAGTCTCTGCCTCCATTATCATGTAGCCTTGTCTGCAAGTATCTGTCCTCTTCTTATAAGGACACTAGTCCTTGGATTTAGGGCTTGCCCTAATCCAGTACAAATTCATCTTGTCTGACTCCATCTGCAAAGATTTTATTTCCAAATAAAACCCACGTTCTTAGTGTCTGGGTAGACATATATTTGTGCAGAACACCCATAATACTCAAGTTTCCTATGTGAGAGTTTTTAAACTATTGATGGTATAATGGATGGTCCATATGGAACTTGGTGCTCAATTAATTTATGTTTTTCTTTATCCTGGGATGTACTAGTATAATTAATTGAATTTTAGAACATTAAAGTTTCTATATATATGAAAGATAATAATTTCCATGTACTTTCTACTTTTTGATGAGACCATGCAAAACAGTAATTTATAACATGTTGGACTAAGGAAGTTCAATAACTTAATAATATCATTAGGATGAGAACAATTGTCATGTGTGCTAGTAATCTGTTAATGTGATCTTGGGTTAATCACCCACCTACCTAAAAATCTACATAATTCATATATAAAGTAAAGAGGTTGAAGTAGAGTTATAGATGAAAAAGCAGTAGCCTGTGGGTCAGTTAACCATTGTACATATTTTATTTGGCCAGCAGAATTATGTAAAACAATGAATTTGATTTTCTCTATGTAAGATTTATACTCTCCAGTTAATCATAGGCCTTGTCCCTTTTTAAAATGTCACATTGGCTACTTCATATTTAGAACATTAGTGACCCCTGAGTTTCTAACTGTGTAGTCTCACGATTACTAAGTTAAAGATTATTTTCAAAATTATAAAGTCACCTTCTGTGACTAGTTTATCATATTCAAAAATGTTAGAAGTTCATTTGACTTCTTAAAAGACAGCCGTTTAATAGGTATAAAATACTATTATGTTGCAATCTCTTTCTTACTGCTTGAAGTACCACTGTGTATTAAGTGGACATCTGCATTTAGCTTTTCATTATGACTTCTAGATTATTTCTTTGAGAGGTTAAAACTAATTCAGCTCCTATCAGTGGATATGAGTAGTCACAATTGCCTCTGCCCAAGGACACTCATGTAAATCAAATGTTAATTTCATCTCTGCAAGGTGCCATTAAAACAGCAATAAGCTGTCTGCCCACATTTCTGCTTTGTGAAGACAACATGCATTTAAATACTCTTTTATATCTTTGGCCTTATGCTCACTAGAGAAATTTCTATTCAGAATAATTTTTGCTGCCAATGTCTATCCATTTTCTCTCTCTTCAAAATAATATCCAGTCCTTGGAAAAGTCTTAATTGGTACTGACATACAGACCAGTAGTTTGATATCTATATTCTAAATGCTAGTATAATTAAATATCCTACATACAAATGGGTTTTACATATAAAATTAATCTAAGATGTAGAATTCTCCTTTAAGGAGGGAATGAATCATGCATGCCACAAAAGATGCTTGGGGTCTCAAAGAAGAGACAAATTGTTATGGAAATATTTATTAAATTACAGTGCTAAGTGCTACGATGAAAAATTCTCATTCATGAGAAGACCTTTTCCAGGTACTGGGCTCAAAGAAAGCCTCTTAGAAAAAGGATCTTTCTTTCTTTCTTTCTTTCTTTTATTATTGAAAATACAATGTTACATTATTTTCAGGTGTGCAACATAGTGACTTGAGAATTCTGTTATGCTATTTTCACCACAAGTGTGGCTACCATCAGAAGGACAGTATTATTTTTTAAAAAATTTGATTTAAATGGGAGACACCTGGGTGGCTCTGTTGGTTCAGCGGCTGACTCTTGATTTCTACTCAGGTGATGATCTCAGGGTTGTGAGACCGAGCCCTGCCTCTCCCTCCTCCAGTTTTGCACTGGACATGGAGCCCTTTTAGGATTATTACTCTCACCCTGCCCTTCCCCGCTCCCACGTGTGTACGTATGTGCACTCTCTCAAATCAATAAATCTTTTTTAAAAAAAGTTATAAGGTTTTTGCATTATTTAAGAAATGGTAAAAGTTCTAGTTTAGAATAGATGCTACTGTGTCAAGGAGGTAGATTGTAATCTCTTGGCTAACCACTGAAGAATAATACACTATAAGATCTAATAGATGAGAAAGGTGAAAAAGAAAGATTAATCCAAAAGAAGTCAAGATAGAAGAACGCAGGGATAAACAAAAAGCAAAATCATACACTGATAGCAAATATACTGATAAAACCAGTAATTTAAACAAATGTAAGCGCCCTAAATGTGTCAATAAAAGAGAAATATTGCTAATCCTCTAAAAAATAGTGTGCTACTTACATTGAAAAATCATTGAATACTAGGGTTTAAAAAAACTCTAGATGTATAAAAATTCACATGTATTTACATAATAAGCAATACACATTCAAATAACCTGAGTCAGAAATTGTCATGAAAACTAAACACATATATGTATATGTATTATATATGTAAATAATAATATACATACATATGTGTATGTTTAACCTAGTGTTCACATATTATTGCACAGCAAAATTAGTAATGAACTAGCACCATACTCCATGGGAATTTATATTGTTAAGTGGATTTGTTGGAAACAAAAATACTGAAAATCAATTATCTAAATTTATTCCTTAATAAATTAGAAAAAAAGTTAATAAACCACCTTGAGCCATCCCCCGTAAATAGAAGGAAACATTAAAAATAAGTATGAAAATGAATGAAACAGAAAACAAATGCACAATGCAGAAAGCCAACAATGTCTAAAACTATTTTTTTAATTGATAAAATTGATGAACCACTGGAATGGTAAGGGGGAAGTCACTTTACAGTCCATAGAAGGATAGATATTATGAGAAAAGTTACAGTAATTATGTAGAATTTAGATGAAATGGAAAACAGACACAACTTCCAAAAATGGACGCAAACAGGAATAGAAATATGTATAGTCATATATTATTAAAACCGTGCAATACATAATAAAGTACATTCACACAAATAAAGATGACATTTTTAGTGGAGTTTTTCTAATATATAAGCCTAAACTTGGATGAGTTTTTCAGTGGATTCATATAGGGAAGAAATAATGCTAATTTAATAATTTTTAAAAAGTGCTTTATAATGTATTTTATAAAGCCAGCATAATCTTGATTCCAAATCTGGAAAATAATATATAAGAACATAAATATATAGGCCAATCTCTTTAAACAAATAGATGCTAAAATTCTTGAAAATGAAAACCCCTTGAATGATGTTCAATTTATTCTTGAAGCACCATGTTAATTTACCATGTGAAAAATCAATTCACATGTTCATATTTATAAAATTAAGATGAAAAGTCATGTGATCATCTTATTTATAAAAACATTATTTTATAATATTTAATACCTATTTATGATAAAACAAACCAAGCTCCTAGAAACCCAGAAGTAAAAGACAGTTTTCTAAATGTGATAGAGTAGCTACACTGAATTTGCAACAAACATCCTACTCTATAATCTTTCCCCTGAGACTGGATTGAGACCAGAATGTCCACAGACCCCAATCCTATTGAACATGCCATGGAGACCATGGTAGCATTAAAGTGAGGGAGGAGATTAAAGTCTGAGAAACAAATTAGATGACTCTAAAGGTGATCTTCCCAAAAGTATTAATCTGAATAAATCATTTCCTTGTTCAAAACCTTCCAGTGGATAAAAGTTAAGCTTCTTAACCTGCTATACAGGGAGCTTCATGACCTGGTAATAATCTCTCTTGACCCTCTATTCAAACCCTCATCCACTACGACTTAGTTGTCCCTACTGAGGAGGAAGGTAAAGCAGCTGAATGTGATCCACTTCTGTGGTTATCCAAGGTACATTGCCAGTTGAAAGTAAAGAAGGCAGACAAACCAGTCTAGTCTTCTTCTCAACATGATTACGAGATGTCTAGGTAAATGGTCAAATAATATTTATAAAGAGGAGAGCTTTTATCCATGAAATTTTCGTCACAAAGTGTTCTTGTATAAACATTGCTTGTTAATAACTAAAACCCAGAATCATGCCCCAGATAAATTCATATAAACTAGACTGGAAAATAAAGATTTTTCATGAACTTAATATCGCCCATGATGTGGGTTAATAACCTGTGTCACTAACTTAGTGGCCTGGTCTACACTAAGCCAGAAGGTACATGTCCAGTGTAGTGATGGAGAATTAATAGAACCACCATCAATGTTCCCAGCCTCTTTGCTTGGCTGAGTTTCTTTATAGCTTATGTCCTTAAAAGTATTGATAAAGATAGATAATGGCTAAAATCTCTAATTCATATAAGAATGATTTTATAAGCCAATCCATTATTTTAATTTATAGCCCTTTACTCATTCATTGCAAGTACTGTTATTATCATTTTGAATGTGTTATTGACACAAAAGATTAGACCTTTGCTATTTTTTTTTTAAAGATTTTATTTATTTATTTGACAGAGAGAAATCACAAGTAGACGGAGAGGCAGGCAGAGAGAGAGAGAGAGGGAAGCAGGTTCCCTGCCGAGCAGAGAGCCCGATGTGGGACTCGATCCCAGGACCCCGAGATCATGACCTGAGCCGAAGGCAGCGGCTTAATCCACTGAGCCACCCAGGCGCCCCTAGACCTTTGCTATTTTTTAATGGATCATTAAGTTAGAAGAGCTGAAGGTAAACAAGAAAAATACAAATTTATTAAGGTAATTTCAAATGTTGAATATTAGAAGACAATTAAATAGAGAGTGCTTGTGGTAAGGAATATATCAAATAGGGAGGACAATAAATGAACATTTAAAATCTGAGTGAAGATTTCAATAATTTGTGTATGAGAAACTTAAAATGATCTGAATGAGGCATGTGAGAGTTGAGAATCAAAGCTTAGTACTCAGGTAATAAAAGGAGAACTGGCAAAGCTCTCTGATGAGTTGAATATGGAATGACAAAGAGAACTCAAGGCTAAGTCTTTGGTTTGGGATTGAGTAGTTAGGTAAATGGTAAAGGCATTATTTGGAATGAGTAGAACTTAAAGAGGAACAAATTTGAGAGGTGGGATTGAAGGGAGGAATCACAAGTTACTTGACATTAAGTTTGAGATACCTCACTGTCACACAAAAGGAGACCTCGAGTAGGAATTTGGATATCTGTGTCTGGAGTTCAGGGGAAAATCCTGGTCTGAAGTTATTAATTTAAGAGTTATCAGCACATAGAAACTATTTAAAGAAATGAGACTCCCATAAAATTAGCGAGGCAGACTGTTCTATAAACAAGAGAAGATACAAAAGACTGAGTCCTGGGTCACTCAAATATTTAGCATGGGGAAAAAAGGAAAAGCTGGGAAAGGAGTCTTGGAAGAACTGCCAATGAGACTGGAGACAAGCCAAGATTGTAGTATACCATAAGATAAATAAGAGACATGTTTTAAGAACGAAGGAGATAAAGGATGACAAGTTGCCGAAAATTTAAAATGAGGGCAAGAAATTACTCGTTTGATAAAATGAATATTGGTGATCATACAGAGTGGTTTTAAAAGGCTCCTGGGCAGGGGGCGGGGGGGGTGGTGGTGATGGTAGAGAAGAAGCCTAATTGGAAGATAATCAAGAGAAAATGGGAATTAAGACTGAGGAAGGTATTAAATAATATATATTCCTTTAGCAACGGCTGCAGAAAAGTGAGGTAGCAGCTGGGGAGAGCACTTGCATTATCTATGTATGTTAGTAGAAATAATCCACCAGAGTGGGAATATTGATAGAGTAAAGAAGGTAAACATTAGGAGAACAAAGAACCTTCTGTTCAGACTAATTGAAGTGAGACCCAGGATACAAGTTATAGTTCAGATTTGGAAAGAAATTGCACTATTTTAATCAGAGAAAAATATAACATAAGGAGAAATAAAGATGGACACTGCTGGTAGGAAAATTAAGGTAGATATGTTCTTATTACCTTCATTTTGTAAGATAATTAGGAAATAAAGTTATCATTATTGAGAGGTACAACTAGACTAGGGTATTGAAAGCTTAATGATGGAAGAAAGTATGCTAAAGAATGTTTTGGTAAAAACAAAACATTTCCTAGTGAATTCTGGGAAATTCTCCCTAGTGCTGGGAGCTAGTATTGAGGACTAATTTGAAATTGGGGAGCATAAAATTAAGTGAAAAGTCATACCTATACCTATACGGTATATTCAGAAAATCTGAGAAAAATCTAGCTAAACCAAAATTATCTTTGCAGGCAGAATATAATTAAGGAATAGAGGGATAAGAGAGTGAAGCATGTATGTAAAGGAAGGATTAAAATGGAAAGTAATCTAAATGAGAACATGAAGGAGGTGCTTGTTGGACAAAGAAAAAATTATGGGGTCATTACAAACTGATGTGGCTGAAGATCGGATACAATCAGGGCCCAAAATGATCTAAAAAATAAGAAGCTGTGGTCAAGGGGTGGGATGATTGTAATAAAGAATTTAGATGTGGTGCTCCGATTAGAGACAACAAGATCTGGAACAGTGCCCTCAAAGAGGATATTCCTGGTATTCTGGGGTGGAAAATTCTCCTGTGTAACTTAGCTGCACATTGTACTTAGCTTCCCTGGCCCCAGCTTGCTAAATGCCGGAAACATCCCTCCATTACAATAACTAAATACCCTTAACATATTTGCAAACTATTCCTGAATTACCTCCCAGTTAGAAACCACTGGTGCATATATATGGTGGATACACTCCATGGATACACTCATGGAAATGGAGAGGCATTTGGAACTACATTCTTCCTTAACCATGCTATGCCGTCTTTTGCATCTGTGTCTATTAAATATTAGTTTTAAATATCAAGGACCAAATCCATCTTTTCTGTTTTATGTTTAGCATAATAACTAGCCCACAGAAATCATTCAAAGGTATTTGAATAAATACGTAAAATGATTGAACCTATTTGGCTTGTTTTACTTTAAGTTTTGCTGCATATTTGCAGATGCTTTTTGATGAATGATTGTATCTTACTTTCCTAATGAGGAGTTAATAACTGTGTAATTTCCTTCTGGAACGCTAAAGAGAAGTTCTTTCTTGTCTTACCTCTCAGAGTTCAAAATATACCATACAAGAAACAACCAAAACACTAAAAAACTAGTCTATTGAATTCAATGTATATTGCTATATAGTCATGTGTCCTAATAGGCTTATCCAAGTAATAGGGTAATTTTTTAACATCCACCCCAATAGCATTTTACGTAGTACATCTGATAAGGTAAAAATATATTTGATAAGATGAAAAGTGAAAAGGAAGATTGAAAAGAAGACATTAGATTTTAACTTGACTTCATTACATTTTAATTTGAACTCAGTTCTTTTTAAGACATTATTTTAGGTGCTTTTTATATGGTTAAATAGTTCTGTTTCCAACCCAGCTTTTTAATATATGAAATCAAAGAGAATTTTTAAGTCATAAAATTATTCTCTAATTAATTGATGGAAAAAATGAATAAAGTGATTTAAACCAATATGAACTTTTATGAAATTTCACTAATTATTGCAATAACTTGAGAGTAAAATAAAATTATCCATGCAGTAGGCAATGAATTTATACTTAGTATCACCATGACTTCACAGATGTTAAATTAACCACAAAGGAACTCTTGGGAGCAATCCAAACTTAATAGGAATGGACAGGAATGCTATTTTAAAAGGAACATGAAGCCAAATATCTGGTGTAAGGCCCCGATTCAGTCCACAATAATGTGTCAGTATTTCTCTGCTATTTTTGTAGATAGGGATTATATTTTTGCTTCTATTCTTAGACCTCTTTCTTTCTCAAAGAAAGCTGAATTTTAGAACTGGACTATCCCCCCTTCTCTCTCTCTCTCTCATAAAAACCAAACTATTTTTAGGCTTCAGGTATTTGTGTCATTAAACCAATGTGACAAGGCATATTTTGAAAGGGAACATGACTAATAAAACTGGTTTCGAACTGTGAGTGTGTGGGTATTTCTTTAATTCTGGAATAATATAACAATCAGGTCTCAAAAATCTCTTGAAGTGGCTGCCTGCCAGGCTTCAGCACACAGCCCCTTAAAGATGTCCCTTGATAATCAGAACTTGCTTGTCTGCCATAACATTGGGGCTCTTGGCAAAAGACTTTCCCAACTTATGGGCTTTGGGAGACACAGCCTTGGGCTCTGTTGGAGTAGTTGTTGAGCATCTGCCGTGCCAGAATCCCCAGGATTTCCACTGGCAACAGTATGTCCTTGCCTAGGCAAGCACTGTGAAGTGTGGGAGTTCCAGAAGACTCCCACAAGGCTGTAGACAAGGATGTCAGTTGCCAGGCTGACTGTTGTGACTGCCAGCATCAAGCAATTGATGTTAAACTATGGCTGCAAAGATATTTTATAAAACTCAGTAAGAATATCTGCATTTGAAACATCTTTGTGTCATCAGATAAACTTTACTTAACCCCTGGGTCATCAATAGCCAGAAGAATCTGAGGGAAATGAAAGTACTCCGAACTAAGGTTGAGGATTAATTAGTCCTGCACTGGAGCACACCTGAATTTCTTTTGTATTATTCCTGTAATACAGCTACTATTACTGAACATGTATCAAATGTCAGAAACTGTATTAAATGTTTTAGATACCTTAGATTTTATATTCTTCACAACAGCTTCCTGTGTAGGCAATACAAGACTGGATTTCAAAATTGTGAAATTGACACTAAAGTTAAGTCATTTGCACAGGGTCAAGGCAAATAAGTAGGAGAGCTAGAATTTGAATACAGGTTTTTCTGATTCCAACGCTGCTAGGTCATCCTGCTTTTCCAATGTCTTTGTATTTTTTATTCTTATTCTCAGGGCCCATTAGAGCAGAGAGGATCTAGGTTTAAAAGACTTTATATATTGTTTGAGAATTCTAGGTTTAGGTATCTTGAGGAGATTTGAACAAAATCAGTTCTGTTAGGGTCACCTGGGTGGCTCAGTCAGATAAGTGTCAGGTCAGGTCATGATCTCAGGATTCTGAGATGGAACTCTGTGTCAGGCTCCACGCTTAGCAAGGAGATTCTTGAGATTCTCTCTCTCCCTTTCCCTCCTCTGCCCTGTCCCATCGTAGGTTCTCTCTCTTTGTCAAATAAACAAGCAAACAGACAAATCTTTGAAAACAACAACAACAACAAAATTAGTTCTGATAAGAATCTTTTTTTTCTTTTTTTAAGATTATTTATTTGACAGAGGGAAGCACAAGCAGGGGGAGCGAGAGAAGGAGAAGCAGGCTTCCTGCTGAGCAGGGAGCCCAATGTTGGGCTTGATCCCAGGACCCTGGGATCATGATCTGAGCAGAAGGCAAAAAATTAACCAACTGAGCCCCCCAGGCACCCCAGTTCTGATAAAATCTTTAATAATTCTTTGAATATCAAGGTTGTTGACCTTGGCTTACTCAGGGTTATTTTCTTAACTCTTTCACTGAGATTATGCTTAACTTTAGATAAGCCTATCTAGAGCATGTGTCACAATTAGACATTAGAAAAATTACTTAAAAGAGAGATTTAGAGGAATATGGTACAATCTGATGATGGCTTTTAACAACTGAAATGAAAAACTAGTTGGAATCAACATTATGTTTGGATAATACTGCTTATCCATGAAAAATATTTACTACACAAAACACAGGTATAGTCTTTTTTATAGCTATATAATTTTCACTACCGTGGATGTCAGTGTCATGTATTAAGAGAGACACATGGTTGAGAATCCCTGTTATAACACAGACAGACAGACTCATAACATTGTCCAGGGAAATTTTTTGTCTTCTAAATACTAAGTTCAATAAAGTGGATATTTTTAAGAAAGTTCACTTTACTCTGATTATTTATAACGATATGATAGTTCATCATTTGTTCATTGTTGGTTTAAAAGTTGTCTGCTGTAGTATGTCCTTATTCATTTATTAAACTATATGTATATGAAATGTAATAAAGAACATGCCCAGGAAACAAAAAGTGCTATCACCTATTCACCCAAAGAATAAGTGTTTTCCTTTTCAGACATTAATTACATCTACATCATGATGTGTTTGGAGAAGGTAAAACACAGCTATAATAAATATTTGCAAATTTCAAGATGCCGAACAAAGCAGGATTTTATATTTTCATGTACTCAGAATCTGTTTTTAATGATATCACTGTAGGAAACTATAAAAAGAAGGCAACAAATGCTATATTCAAAAGACGATTTGTCTGATTTCTTCATCTTGCATAGATACATCTGAGACACCATGTGCATACAACTGAGAAGGGTGGAAAAACCGGAAAAAGATATAAAGTAGCATAAAATGACCCTTGCATTTATCCCATTTTCAATCATTTCTCAGTCTCATGGCCTTTATGCACATTTTCTGTCTGCTTTAAACTCATCCTGCCCTCCAGTTAATTCTTTGATACCCTTACCTGAAGTATCACCTCCTTGGGGAAGTTGTGCCTACTGTACCAGTCTATATCAAACTCTCTATCACATATTTTCATAGAGCTGTGATAATTTCCTTTAGAATCTTATCTGAGTCTGTAATATTATTCATTGATTAAATTATTTGATTATCTCGCCTCACTTGTCCAAGGGAATAAGGATCATGTCTATTTATTTTTTTCCATTTTTTCTTATCATTAGCACACTGCTTGGCACATAGTTTTCAATAAATCATCCTTGACTGAATTAATAAATTAATGAATGATTTAAAGTTTAAATTGGATGTCTATTTAAAAATCAAGGAAGAACTACCCAAATAATGTGAAATAATTAATATATTCATAGTTTTGAATGTACTGTCTCTCTCCTTCTGGAATATTATATTTATCCTTTAAGATTCAGATTAAATATTATCAATCCTGCCCCTTTGTGAAATATTTTTTCACTTTCTGAGAAAATTTTAATTACTGCTCCCCTAAGAGCTAATGCTTTTGGCCATCTACCTTGAGAAACAGTTACTGGTCTCAGAATGAGAGGCATGCTGAGAAGACTTGGACCTTTTACATTGAAGCTGAGCTTCCCCAGACAATACAAAAGCAAGGACAGTAACCACATGTGAGCATAAAGACACTGAATTTTAGGTTTGTTTATTAAATAACATTATTACAGGAATAGCTGACTAATAGAGCTATTAACACTTTAACCCAGTGACATCACCCAGGGGTCAAAGTAATCAGATTTGGTTTATAGTGGTATTAATACATGTGAATAATTATTTGCCCATATCTCACAATTAAAGTATTTTGCTGTATATAATGGGATGTGCTCTAAAGTCATTTAAAAATGATTAGAACAAATTTTTAAAAATACTGGAAACTTTGAAAGATGGATAAATGGCTTTGCTTTCTCTTTCAGTGCAGCTTCAAAGCTAATTATCCAACCCCTTCTCCTAAACCTGAGTCAAAAAGAAAGAACTGTTTTTTATAAGATTACAGTTTATTTTTAGTGATTTTACTTAATGACAGATGTTAAGAAATAATTAGTCACTGTATTCAAGTCTGTTTGCTCTCACATATTATCTAAGGTTGTGTATGACCTAGTGTATGACCTAGGTTTTGCACGATAGCTAGATTTTTGCTGTAACTAATTGAACTAACCCTTTCTCTTCATAGAGAGTAGGTTGAGTCCAAGACAAAAAGGTGCCATATCAAATGGTCTAAAAGGGGTGTAACTAGTAAAGATTTGGATTTCCATTGATAATAAAAATGGTTTTGCTAACTAAGATCCGGGTTCTTGGTGGTTGTTAAATAGCCATGATATGAATAAGTATAAAGGCACATTGATATTGGTGAGATGGCATTGGTGGAATACCCAAGAAGGGAATGCATACCATACACTCTGGCTTAGTTGGGATGGGGTGTGTTCCTCCATTTCTCTCTATCCTTGTATCACTAGCTGGGAGCCTGTAGCCATTAGCACTCACAAGAGTCTTTCACCTCAGACATTTATGACTTGTCTGTTCTGTCAGGGATAGTTTTTTATTCATTTTTTCATTTCTTACAGGCCTGAAAAATCAGCAGTATGATTACAAGCCACTGTATTGTGCCTTATATCTGTCACATTAATACTTCTTTTCAACAATAGGGAGATTCGAAAAGGGATTTTCACTTCTTTAATCGAAGTGTGTTTGAGGGTATGATAGTCTGATTTTCCTACTACTGTCATCATCCTGAGATGGAAAAAAGACTGAATTGAAGTAATAGTAGGATGTCTCTCTAAAAAGCTCAGATGACAGGGAAAGTTCTTGAAATTCAAACTGGTCTAGTGATGTGGAGAACAAATGCCAAAGAAAAGAATTAAATTTTCTTAACAACTAAGAGCCCATCGGCAAATCCATGAGACAAGCAGAGTAACCTTCCTCTAGGAACTCAGCTGCCCCAGTGTTAATACTCAGCTAAAGGCAAAAGGCAATGTTCACCTAACATTATCCCAACCTCCAGGATCCTGTAAGTCTCCTTTAACATATAAAAATTAGTTTGGAAACTTCCTTGGTTTCTCCCGGGCCCTCCCCAAGATATATGTTAGCAGTCATCCTCCAAGCATATGGCCCACTGATACACATCTGAAAGGTTTCCTTACTCAGATTTTACTAGACAGTAATAAATGACAACAAGGTCCTGGAAACCCTGCTTCCAAAATTCCTTAGAAACTTACACTATCCCTAACCCCCTCCCGACTTGAAAGGATATCAGCCACTACTCATAATCCCAGTGCAGCTCTTTCTGTCCAGAGGTCCTGTCCCTGTGCTTTAATCAAACTACCTTTTTTGCATCAAAGATGTCTCAAAAATTCTTTCTTGACTCTTTTCTCTGAACCCCAACATTTTCACCTCATTTAATACTCCCTTAGTGATTAGGAATGAGGAAATCAGAGTATCAAAAGATTAACTGACATTAGCTGACATGTTTTATGTTCACCTTCAAGAAGGATGCAAAGTGGTGCCTTCATTTCTTGAGTAAAGAAGTATGTGACAGGTGTTTGTGAAGGGTGAGTGGAGATATAAAGAAACTGAAGAAGAGGAATGACTTTCTAGGTTCTATTACAAATATTTTTCATTGTGTCTTCAGGAACTGTGCAGGGTAATAAATTTCTGTTAGGCAGCCTTATATATCTATAAATATTGTTCCAAGTAAGCAGTACGTATAAAATGGAAAGATGTTTGAGCTCAAGTACTTAATGATTTCATTAACTACCGAGTGTCCTTAGGTCCATACCAAAACCACTTCTGGTTTCAATTTTCTTATCACATGAGGAAGTTGGATTACAAACCTTCCCTCAACCCCCTTTTAGCTCCACCATTCCCCAGAGCCAAACAAACTTTAGCTCAGATTATTTAAAAGGAGGCTACATAGCTAAAATACTTGAATTTTATTGGCCTCTTGTGTCCAATACTTAAAATTATCTAAATAATTAGGACTGCCATCAGTTATCTAAATGATTGGGACAGTCATATAATTTCACATTAGTAACCAGATCTAATATAAAATTTATGTATATATGGTTAAAATGACCAGACTTAATTGGGTAATTATACAAAGAAATAATGACAGATTTTTAGGGCTCAACTATCTTTAAAAATGTAACATAGTGCATCCTTATGATTCTGGAAATGGAGAGACAGATACACTTGAACACAAGTAAAGAAACATCTATTCAGTTTATGTGCTACATAAATACAGTGTCAGAATAATTTTCTTGGAAATTCTGAGATGATATACAGAAATTGTAATTGATGTGAACGTTTTAGTTGTAAATGGGTTGTGCTCCTACAGTGGAAATAATGACAGAATCATTTTACCAGTTTGGCTTGCACCTCTATAATGATTGCAGCAATAGTTTTAAATCTCTGCAGTGACTGGGGTGCCTGGGTGGCTCAGTGGGTTAAGTGTCTGCCTTCGGGTCAGATCCCAGGATTCTGGTATCAGCTGCTGCTCAGTGGGAAGCCTTCTCCCTCTCCTGCTCCCCCTTGTGTTCTTGTGTTCTTGCTCTCTCTCTCTCTGTCAAATGAATAAATAAAATCTTAAAAAAAAAAAATCTTTACAATGATTACAGGAACATCTAGTATTGGATAATAGGTAGAATGGGTGACCTGTTAAAACATTTTCTTCCCTTTTATGTTTAAATTGTACAGGCTATGAAAATTATAAATTTATGCTCGGTGTCTTTACATAGCATGATGAATTAGCATGTTTTCTTTGAGAAAACCTCAGCTTTACAGACTCATTAGGAAAGTTTGATCTCTTGCAAAACCCAGGCGTGGGTACTTGGCTTCTGGTTTTCAGCAAGTTGCTAAAACCCTTGGAATTTCTTAAGTGATAAGAGCTGTTAAGGTATCTTTTGTTATATTAATAGGCGACCTTAAGAAGCACCCAAGGGTGGGCGCTGGTTGCTAAAGGAGCCAACCATCAGAGTAAAGGGTTGGAATTTTCGGCCCCATCTCCTTTACCTCTAGGGAGGGCCTAGTGGGTAAAGGTTGGACAAGTTGCTAAAGGCCAGTGATTTAATCAGTCATGCCTATAATATGAGGCTTCCATAAAACTCAAAATGATAGGGTATCTGAGAGCTTTTGGGTTGATGAAAACACGGAGAGGTGGGGAAAGTGGTGTCTGGAGAAGATGCGGACCCTTCTTACATACCTTGACCTATACATGTTTTCCATCTGGCTGTTCCTGAGTTACATCCTTTCTAATAAACTGGTCAACTCTTAAGTAAACTGTTTCTGAGTTCTGTGCACTGTTCTTTCAAAGTAATCAAATGAGGGTGTCTGGGGAGCCTCCAAACTATAGCCAGTCTATCAGAGAGTAGCTGACAACTTGGGGCTTGTGACAGTTATCTGAAGTGGGGGTTTGGGGGTGGGGAAGGCAGTCTTGTAGGAATGACCCTCCTTAACCTGTGGAATCTGATGCTGTCTCCAGATAATGTCAAAACTGAGTTAAACTGTAGGATACCTAATTGGTGTCTGGAGAATTGTTGGTGTGTGGGATGCCCCCACCCACCCATGGAATCCCACATCGGAATTTAGTGGGGAGAACCCAAAAGAACTTCCTGCTCATAAAATACCCAGTCATTTTCATATTGCTGTCAATAGACGTAAAAGTGTCCTCTCTGTTGTGAGTGACTATCATTATGGTGCTTTTATTTATTTATTTATTTATTTATTTATGGTGCCATTTTAAAACTGAGCAGATTTTGAGTCAAATTTCTGCTCCAGGACTTACTCTGATTTTTATAAATAAAATGCTGTCAAAATTTTAAGGTGCTGAGAAAGACTGGCCAAAGGATTTTGACTGTCCTTTCATTTTCTTTCCATTCATATGTTCTACCACATTTAAATATCACTCACATTGCGTTCTTCCCTGAGTTGAAAGTAGAATTATTTCCCTATGCCTTTCTTGTCTTTCTCTGTCTGTCTCTCTCTCTCTCAAATGTAGGCTGTTAAAAAAAATCCAGTTGTCTACATTCTCAAAATATATCCTGAATGATTATTATCCCTTACTGCTTTTCCCTGATTATCTCACTGGGATTATTTTAATGTCCTCTTAACTAGTACTCCTGCTTTCACTTTTCCACCTCCACTGTTCAGTATCTTCTTAGGAACCATT
Source organism: Mustela nigripes (assembly GCF_022355385.1). Classification (NCBI taxonomy): domain Eukaryota; kingdom Metazoa; phylum Chordata; class Mammalia; order Carnivora; family Mustelidae; genus Mustela; species Mustela nigripes. Next base: position 125,518,820 of record NC_081568.1, read on the forward strand.
TCATGAACTATAACATAATCTAGATCATGTATTTTTGTTCAAGACCTTATAGTGTCTCACATTTTTCTCAAATTAAGTGCCAATATGTCACTGAACTAACATGAGTTTGCTCCTTGCTGAGTCATAGACAGATACTAGATCTGGTGGAGTTGTCACACATAGAAAACTTTATTTACAGCAAAGAAGGAGATCACAAGGAATAACTTCCAAAGCCATGACTCTCTGAGCAAGGGGGAATAGATTCCTTTTATTTAGGGTTAGGATGAGTATTTAATTAAGGGAGTCGTATCATATGTAGAGGTGGGCATAAGGTTGTGCATGTGCCTTAAGAAAATGTGCCTATACACACATTGTATGGTACATAAATGAGGTTTGTGCTTCTTGGGAGGAGATTTTAGTCTTATAATGAGCTAAAAGTAACTATCAGTTACTTCCCGGGTCACTCCGTGGCCCATCTGTGGAGGTGTGGGTCGGGGATTAAGTTCAAAATGGTCTAGGTGGTCTGGGCCTGTGAAACTCTTTGCCCAGGGAGTCGTCCCTGCTTGAGTAATTTCGCTTTCCATCACGGGACGCTGTGCCCCTTGGGTCTTTTACCTGTGTTAAGAGACAAGCTAGAAAAAAGAATTTAAGGAAAAATGTGGGACAAAGGTATATTGGTATAAGCAAATGAGCAATAAAGCTTAGGTCTTAAGGGTCTAGCTGGTGACAAAAGTCCTTAAAATGGCTATGATCTGCTCGGAATTCTGGAAAGCAGTTAATTTTGTCTGTTCCATTCACTGATGTGTCTTTAATGCCTTAAATAGTATGAATACAAAATAAATGCTGAGGCAGTATTGATGTATGAATTATGTTTGAGCTGTTATTGAATTCCTGATCTGCCTTGGATTAACAGGACAAATGACCAACTTGGAGGCTTCCAATAGGGGGAATTGTTCTTGCTTGTTCTATTGCCTCAGTTAGGGTGGAAATGATGGGCCCATGGGGATAGATAGTCTGAACATCTTTATATCACTGCAGTTAATGTTATTGTGGTCATAATTCTATTTTATTACCTCCTTAGAGACACCGAGGGCCAAGTATCTCTGTTCTCTAATAGAATCATGATAAAGTACGAAAATGTAGTTTCTGGACAAAGAAAAACTTCTCATAGGAATATGGCAACGTGAAGTATTCAGTGTTTGCAATATATAAAAATATGGGGAAGAGATACACAGTTCTTGATATAATTGTATAGTCACAGGTGATTAAGTAAATCCCCCTTTTGTTAAAAGAAAAAAAGAATAATCAATACAAGGTGTCTTCAACATCAGAAACTTCTCTCCTTCATTTTTCTTTATCTGAAACCTTTAAACTGGGCTACTATGAAGAATATTTCCATATGTGAACTCTATTCATAATCAAGATCTCTAAAAATGGCACAAATAAGGATCTAACTGATAAGATTTCTATGTTTTTAAAAGTTTTCAAGAAATTGTTGAAAAAATTATTGTTTTATTTTTAATTTTTATTTTTTATTAACATATAATGCACAGCTAGCCCCAGGGCTACAGATCTGTGAATCATCAGGCTTACACTTCACAGGACTCACCATACCACATACCCTCCCCCATGACCATAACTCCACCACCCTCTCCCGACCCCCTCCCCCAGCAACCCTCAGTTTGTTTTGTGAGATTAAGAGACTCTTACGGTTTGTCTCCCTCCTGATCCTATCATGTTTCAGTTTTTTCTTCCCTACCCCCTAAACCCCTTACATTGCCTCTCAAATTCCTTATATCATGGAGATCATATTATAATTGTCTTTCTCTGATTGACTTACTTCACTCAGCATAATACCCTCTACTTCAATCCATGTCATTGCAAATAGCAAGATTTCATTTCTTTTGATGGCTGCATAGTATTCTGTTGTATATATATGCCACTTCTTTATCCATTCATCTGTTGATGAACATCCAGGTTCCTTCCATAGTTTGGCTATTGTGGACATTGCTCCTATAAATATTCGGGTGCATGTGCCCCTTTGGATCACTAAATTTGTATCTTTAGGGCGATACCCAGTAGTACAATTGCTGAGTCGTAGGGTAGCTCTATTTTCAACTTTTTGAGGAACCTCCATGCTGTTTTCCAGAGTGGCTGTACCAGCTTGCATTCCCACCAACAGCGTAGGAGGGTCCCCCTTTCTTGGCATCCTCACCAGAATCTCTCATTTCCTGATTTGTTAATTTTGGCCATTCTGACTGGTGTGAGGTGATATCTCATCGTGGTTTTGATTTGTATTTCCCTGATGCCGAGTGATATGGAGCACTTCTTCATGTGTCTGTTGGCCATCTGAATGTCTTCTTTGCAAAAATGTCTGCTCATGTCCTCTGCCCATTTCTTGATTGGATTATTTGTTCTTTGAGTGTTGAGTTTGATAAGTTCTTTATAGATTTTGGATACCAACCCTTTATATGATATGTCCTTTGCAAATATCTTCTCCCATTCTGTCAGTTGTCTTTTGGTTTTGTTGACTGTTTCCTTTCCTGTGCAAAAGTTTTTGATCTTGATGAGGACCCAGTAGTGCATTGTTGCCCTTGTTTCCCTTGCCTTTGGCAATGTTTGTAGGAAGAAGTTGCTGCCGCTGAAGCGGTTGCGTTGAAGAGGTTGCTGCCTATGTTCTCCTCAAGGATTTTGATGGATTCCTATCTCACATTGAGGTCTTTCATCCATTTTGAGTCTATTTCCATGTGTGGTGTAAGGAAATAGTCTGGTTTCATTTCTCTGCATGTGGCTGTCCAATTTACCCAACATCATTTGTTGTAGAGACTGTCTTTTTTCCATTTGACATTCTTTCCTGCTTTGTCAAAGATTAGTTGCCCATAGAGTTGAGGGTCTATTTCTGGGCTCTCTATTCTCTTCCATTGATCGATGTGTTTGTTTTTGTGCCAGTACCATACTGTCTTGATGATGACAGCTTTGTAATAGAGCTTGAAGTCTAGAATTGTGATGCCACCAACGTTGGCTTTCTTTTTCAATATTCCTTTGGCTATTCGAGGTCTTTACGGATTCCATATAAATTTTAGGATAGTTTATTCCATTTCTTTGAAAAAAATTGATGGTATGTTGATAGGGATTGCATTAAACATGTAGAATGCTTTAGGTAGCACAGACATTTTCACAATATTTTGTTCTTCCAATCCATGAGCATGTAATATTTTTCCATTTCTTTGTGTCCTCCTCAGTTTCTTTCATGAGTACTTTATAGTTTTCTGAGTACAGATTCTTTGCCTCTTTGGTTAGGTTTATTCATAGGTTTCTTATGGTTTTGGGTGCAATTGAAAATGGGATTGACTCCTTAATTTCTCTTTCTTCTGTCTTGTTGTTGGTGTAGAGAAATGCAACTGATTTCTGTGCATTGATTTTATATCTGGACTGAATTCCTGTACAAGTTCTGGCAGACTTGGAGTTGAGTCTTTGGGTTTTCCACATAAAGTATCATATTATCTGTAAAGAGTGATAGTTTGACTTCTTCTTAACTGATTTGGATGCTTTTAATTTCTTTTTGTTTTCTGATTGCTGAGGCTAGGACTTCTAGTACTATGTTGAATAGCAGTGGTGATAATGGGTATCCCTGCCATGTTCCTGACCTTAGTGGAAAAGCTATCAGTTTTTCTCCATTGAGAATAATATTCGCTTTGGGTTTTCATAGATGGCTTTGATTATATTGAGTAATGTACCCTCTTTCCTGTATTTTGAAGAGTTTTGATCAAGAAAGGATGCTGTACTTTGTCAAATGCTTTTTCAGCATCTATTGGGAATATCATCATATGGTTCTTGTTCTTTCTTTTATTAATGTATGCTATCACATTGCTTGATTTGCAGATATTGAAACAACCTTGCAGCCCTGGAATAAATCCCACTTGTTGGTGGTGAATAATCCTTTTAATGTACTGTTGGATCCTATTGGCTAGTATTTTGTTGAGAATTTTCGCTTCTGTGTTCATCAAGGGTATTGGTCTATTATTCTGTTTTTTGATGGAGTCTTTATCTGTTTTGGGATCAAGGTAATGATGGCCTCATAAAATGAGTTTGAAACTTTTCCTTCCATTTCTAATTTTTCAATAGTTTCAGGAGAATAGGTATTAATTCCTCTTTAAATACTTGGTAGAATTCCAATGGGAAGCCATCTGGCCCTCGGCTCTTGTTTGTTGGGAGATTTTTGATGACTACTTCAATCTCCTTACTGTTTTGGGGTCTGTTCAGGTTTTCTATTTCTTCCTGGTTCGGTTTCTGTAGTTTATATGTCTCTAGGAATGCATCAATTTCTTCCAGAATGTTGAATTTGCTGATGGATAGTTGCTCATAATATGTTCTTATAGTTCTTTGTATTTCTTTGGTTTTGGTTGTGATCTCTCCTCTTTCATTCATGATTTTATTTATTTGGGTCCTTTGGCTTTTCTTTTTGATAAGTCTGGCCAGGGATTAATCTTGTTAATTCATTCAAAGGACCAGCTCCTAGTTTCGTTGATTTGTTCTAGTGGTTTTTTTTTCTGTTTCATTGATTTCTGCTCTGATCTTTATTATTACTGTTCTGCTGGGTTTAGGCTTTCTTTGCTGTTCTTTCTCCAGCTCCTTTAGGTGTAGGATTAGGTTGTGTACTTGAGACCTTCCTTGTTTCTTGAAAAAGGATTATATCACTACATATTTTCCTCTCAGGACTGCCTTTGCTGTGTCCCACAGATTGTGAACCATTGTGTTTTCATTATCATTTGTTTCCATGAATTTTTTAAAAATTCTTCTTTAATTTCCTGGTTGACCCATTCATTCTTTAGTAGGATGCTGTTTAGCCTCCATGTATTTGGATTCTTTCCAAATTTCCTCTTGTGATTGAGTTCTAGCTTTAGAGCATTGTGGTCTGAAAATATGCAAGGAATGATCCCAGTCTTTTGGTACTGGTTGAGACCTGATTTGTGACCCAGTATATGATCTATTCTGGAGAATGATCCATGTGTACTATAGAAGAATGTGTAATCTGTTGCTTCAGAATGGAATGTTCTGAATGTCTCTGTGATGTCCATCTTGTCTAGTGTGTCATTTATGGCCTTTATTTCCTTGTTGATCTTTTGCTTGGATGACCTGTCCATTTCAGTGAGAGGGTTGTTAAAGTCCCCTAGTATTACTATATTATTGTCAATGTGTTTCTTTGATTTTGTTATTAATTGGTTTATATAGTTGGCTGCTCCCATGTTAGGGGCATAGATATTTAAAATTGTTAGAACTGCTTGTTGGACAGACCCTTTGAGTATGATATAATGTCCTTCCTAATCTCTTATTATAGTCTTTGGCTTAAAATCTAATTGATCTGATATAAGGATTGCCACCCCAGGTTTCTTTTGATGTCCATTATACATGGTAAATTGTTTTCCATCCCCTCACTTTAAATCTGGAGGTGTCCTGGGGTCTAAAATGAGTTTCTTGTTTTATTTTTTTTATCCATTCTAATACTCTGTGTCATTTGATTGGGGCCTTTAGCCTATTTACCTTCAGGGTAACTATTGAGAGATATGAATTTAGTGCCATTTTATTGTCTGTCAGGTGACTATTACTGTATATTATCTCTGTTCCTTTCTGGTCTACTATTTTTAGGCTCTTTTTGCTTGGAGGATCCCTTTCAATATTTCCTGGAGAGCTGGTTTGGTATTTATAAATTCTCTTGTTTTTTTGTTTGTCCTTGAACCTTTTTATCTCTCCTTTTATTTTCAATATAGCCTAGCTGTATATAGTATTCTTGGCTGCGTGTTTTTCTCATTTAGTGCTTTGAATGTATCATGCCAGTCCTTTCTGGCCTGCCAGGTCTCTGTGGATAAGTCTACTTGCAATCTCATATTATTACCATTTTATGTTACAGACTTCTTGTCCCAGACTGCTTTCAGTATTTTCTCTTTGTCACTAAGACTTATAAGTTTTACTATTAAATGACGGGGTGTGGACCTACTCTTACTGATTTTGAGGGGGGTTCTCTGTGCCTCCTGGATTTTGATACTTGTTCCCTTTGCCATATTGGGGAAATTCTCTACAATAATTTTCTCCAATATACCTTCTGCTCCCCTCTCTTTTTCTTCTTCTTCTGTAATCCCAATTATTCTAATATTGTTTTGTCTTATGGTATCACTTATCTCTCAAATTCTCCCCTGTGGTCCAGTAGTTGTTTGTCACTCTTTTGCTAAGCTTCTTTATGCTCTGTCATTTGATTTTCTATATCACTAATTCTCTCTTCTGCCTCATTTATCCTAGCAGTAAGAGCCTCCGTTTTTTATTGCACCTCATTAATAGTTTTTTTTTTTTATTTCAACTTGGTTAGATTTTAGTTCTTTTATTTCTCCAGAATGGGCCTTTATTTCTCCAGACAGGGTTCTGTAATATCTGCCAGGCCTTTTTTGAGCCCAGCTAACACCTTGACAGTCATTCTGAATTCAAGATCTAATGTATTGCCAATGTCCATATTGATAGGTCCCTAGCCTTCAGTAGTGCCTCTTTTTCTTTCTTTCTTTCTTTTTTTTTTTTTGTGGTGAGTTTTTCTGTCTTGTCATTTCATCCAGATAGGAATATATGAATGAGAGAATAAAATTCTAAAAATGTGGCAAAGACCCCAGAAAAGTGTACACTAACCAAATCAGAAGAGATCCCAAATTGAGGGGAGAAGATAGGGGGTAAAAAGAAGTTTAAAATTTTTTTTTTTAAAAATTAAAAAATACATGTATTAGACTGATGAATAGAATAGAGCCACCCATTTGATTTGGGGTGTATTTTGGTCTCTTAGACGAAACTACCTCCCAAAATTTTAAAGAAAGAAAAACTTATATATATACAAAAATAAGGGTAAACATGATGAAGGGGTACAGTATGACTGTAAAGATGAAAACTTAAAAAAAAAATTCTAAAAAAGGAATTGTTAAGATAATTTGGTTGGGAAAAGATAGAAAAAGAAAATGGAGAGAATTTGCTCAGGCTGGAGACTAGAACAAAACCCTGTCCTAGATTTTGGGTGTATTTTCATCTATTAGAAGTTGTATCCCCAAATTTTTTAGATGAAAAACCCTAAATATATACAAAAATAAAGTTAGATATAATGAAGGATAAAATATGACTATAATAATAAAATTTAAAAAATATTTTTTAGAAAGGTATTGTTAAGATAAACTAGTTAAAAACATTGAAACAGAAAGAGGAAAAATTTAAAAAATAAGAATAAGAAAAATAATAGAATTTTAAAAATTAGGTAATTTTGCAAGATTAAAGAATCATGGGGAAAGCCATGAATTCCATGCTTTCCTTTCCCCTCTAGTAATCCGCTGTTCTCAATGATCCATGAGCTTTGTCTTGGCTAGGTGTTCTTGCTGATCTTCTGGGACAGGGGCCTGTTGTAGGGATTCTCAAATGTCTTTGCTGGAGGTGTAATTGCACTGCCCTTGCCAGGGACCGGGCTAAGTAATGTTCCTGGGTTTGTTCTCAGGGAGAGCTTTTGTTCCCTAAATGCTTTCCATAGAGCTCCAGAGGAGAGGAATGAAAATGGTAGCCTCCCTGTCTCTGGCCTGGAGGAGCTGAGAGCTCGGGGCCCCACTCCTCAGTGCATCCTTGGAGAAAAGCACTCAATCACTCCTGACTCCCTGGACTCTGGCTGTGCTCCGAACTTGACCAGCTTGTGACCGAGTGTTACTGTCTCTGGCACACAGTCCCGTTTGGAGTCTCCAAACCCAGTAGATTCCTGCCACTCTGCTCTTCTGGCAGGTCTCCCTGGATCTGCCACTTGTGGGGGTTTCTGTTGAAGGAGCCATGGCCTGACTGTGCCACGGATCATAGTTTAAGGTAACCCCAAGCTGAGAGCTCAGTCCTTGGCTGTCTCTGTAGCCGACTTCCTTCCTCTGATACCTAGGAGCTCTGCTGCACTCAGACACCCCCGATCCTTCTGTAACCTGCAGGACCTGAGATTATGCTGTCCCTGTGAGCTCTCCACCCCTGCTTAGCCTGGAGTGATGTCCCTTAGTGGAGCAGACCTTTAAAAGTTTGAATTTTGTGTTCCTTTGCTCCACCACTTGCCGGGAGCTAGCCCCTCCTCCCACAGTCTATCTTCCCATTGCTTTGGATTCACTTCTCCACACACCCTTCCTTTCAGAAAGTGGTCAATTTTCTGTTTCAGGAATTGCTGCTCTTCTTCTCTTCTATCTCGTATTGGGTTTGTAGGTGTTCAAAATGGTTTGATAACTATCTAACTGAACTCCTGCGACCTGATGTCATCTCAGTTGGCTACTCTTCTGCCACCTTGATTCCTCTTCCAAGATTATTATGTTTTAATATGTTTAAATTAAAACACACTTTCAAAGACCTGGTCAAAGACCAACAAACTGTTGTTGTTGTTGTTTATTAGTTTTTTAATAATTGCTATGTAGAAAGGCTTGAGTTCAGTAGAATCAAATTGTTGAATCAATCTAAACATCTTCAAAAGTGAGCTCACTGTTCATATTTACTATTGCTCTTTTTACAGTGTTTTATTTTTCCATAGTAAGTGTTATCCCCTGATACCAAACTAAGGAAATAGATTATACAATAATAGAGTGTAATATATTAGGAAATAAGTTAAAGATACTCTAAATTCTTCAGCAAGGTACTATTACTCAATTACTGTAGGCAGTGGGGGAATTTAAAAATAATAATAAGGAAATTATATGAGAGTCACTTTTACATAAGATTATCTAGAGTGGAAAAATATTTTCCTTAAGAGCAAAAGTAAATATGTTCTTTGCTGAAATAAAAAAGAAAAAATCCCCATACTAAACTTATTTTTGCCAATCTTTAAGTTGGGTAATTGAGTTTTAAATTGAATCACATATACCATCCATTAAATCATAACATCTCATCCTAAAACCTCAAATGTCTTGTAGATTCATTGAATTACTGTTGTATTTTCTCATAACACCATATACAATACAGTAAAAATGGTGCTGTGCCTTAATTCTTTTTTATTATTCAAGAATGGATTCCTCTGTTCTTCCATCCTACTGTTTCCTCTGTGCTTTTTTTACTTTGTTGTATAAGATCATAGTTGCTCAGATATAAGTGAGCACCTGGGTGGATTTAAGAGAGAATGCATCCCGAGGTCTCTCCCCTGGAAGTATTTCCAGAATATATGATCTAAATTATTGAAATAATGGTGAAAATCTAACTCTGATAAATCTAGTCTTGTACCTCATATACATAATGAAGCAAAATTAGAGAGATACATATACACATAAACAGCAGATAGTGTGAAAATGTAAATTTACTGAAAATGAACCTTTTATAATGGGTAAGAACCTTTTTGAATGGTAAGTTAGAACAATTTTTTTCTTCCGTGTCAACCAACTTTATTTTCTAGTGCCACTTTTTTGGTGAAAATTGGAATTACCAAAACATGATTACTTCATATCTGCAGAGAGCTTCATCTCCAAAATGTGATTATTTCTGCTAATTCCTTAATTATTCTCCCCATTTTCACAGTATGTTTAAGTATACAAATGTTGTGTTTATAAAGTCTAGTTACTAATTTTATATTACTTGAATATGTGAAACCCGTAAACTTTTTTTGAGTTGACATTCTGGTTTTAGGCAAATGCACATAGATGCACACAACTTCTTACACATTTTGTTAAGTTCTTCTATTTTTGATTATGTTTTTCTAATATATTTTCATTGTTTCTAGGGCTGTCAGTAATGATAAGTGCATTGTCATAATCAGATCACTTATACATGCATCTTGGCATAACTTATTCAACTGTATCCATTTGTCTTTTCATTATTGAAAAAAAAAATGTTCCCCAATGCATATTGTCTGCTAGAAAATGTGCCAGACGGTGTGTGTACAAGAAGCTCTGTTTTTTGACCTCATAGAATTGATTTTTCATTTTTATGAAAGACATAAAATAAGCAATTGCATACATAACGAATAATAAGTGTTGTGATATGAAAAGTATAGTATCATCAGAAAGCATAATAGTAACTCACCTAGTCTATAGGACATTTGAAATTTTAAGCTGAGACCTAAAATATACCAGTGTAAACATTCTGATTTTAATAGATGATGTTTATTTTATTCACTTAGCCTGGGTCAGCTCCCAATATTCTACATATCAGATATATAGTAGGCATACAGAAAACCTATGGAAGGGGTGCTTGGGTGGTTATTAAGCATTTGCCTTCAACTCAGGTCATGGTCCCAGGGTCCTGGGATCAAACCCCGCATTGGGCTCCCTGCTTGGCGAGAAACCTGCTTCTCCCTCTCCCACTCCCCCTGCTTGTGTTCCCTCTCTCACTGTGTTTCTCTCTGTCAAATAAATAAAGAAAATTTTTAAATAACAAAACAAAACTATGGAATGAAGGATGGTTGAATAAAGAGTTTGGCCAAGTGGTTTGGCAGTGAGGTAGGTGCAGGGTTACAGAGAGAACAGAAATAAGGACTTAAAGTGAGGGAATATAGAGGGAAAATGTTCGCCATTACCAGGGGAAGAATGAAGAGATTAAGCTGAAGAGGTAAATGTTGGCCAGATTCTCAAAGGTTGTAAGATAATTAGAAAACACTGAAATGATCTAAACACATCATCATTGAATTACATTTCAAAAAGATCACTCTCTTTGCTAAGTGGAAGATAGCTTAGAAGAGCCAAATCTGGTAGAAGAGATTTTTTAAAACACTGTAAGGGTCATCAAGCTGAGATCAGATGGTTCAGACTAGTTAGATAACAGAGGTTTTCATGAAATGTGGGCATATTCCTGAAATACTTAGTTTAGAGATGTGACAGACTGGTTTTGATTAGATATGAGGAATGTGGGAGAAGGTGGCATCAAAAAGGATTCCCAGGTACTTACAGAAGCAACAGTGGCAACTGAGGGAGAATCAGGCCCTTGCATGTAGAATCTGAGATACTATGAAGGAACCCAGTTGACAGATGAAAGGAAGAGTTCTAAAAGGGCTGTCAGTTTCCTCCTCAATAAGTTGATAATATATGCCTCCAAGTTGGGAAGGGTAGTTTAATGACTTAATGTCTAATTTGTAGGAAAATAATTGACTGTTTCAGCTGAGAAGTCATTTCTGAGGATTTTGCTTTAAAAAAAAATGGGAAGTTTAAGATGCTGTTACAATAGAGGCGAAGAGTTGGATCATGGAATCTAAACTAGACAGCCTAGTAAGTGGAGGCAGGAAGAAGTGGAGAAAGGAACTGAATGTTCTTGAATCAAAAATAGCATGTAGGAGTAATTGACCAGCTGTTTGGAGGGAAGCATTCTTATTATTCTAGGTTAATTAAGAGTTAGTATGAAGGCTTAAAATTTTTGTTGGAAAATTTGAGTGTAAACATATAATCCTATGTCAGTACCTACATGCTGAGCATGTAACTAAATTTCTTGAAGCAGGATGAGAAATAAGCCTTGCTATCTTATTTATCTTTTCTTCCTAATTGCAAAATAGAGATGTGGATTCATCAACACGTTGGGCTAACACTGTTCAAAAATTAAAGTAGGTGAGAAATGACAGATCTCTAGCATCTCTCCTCAGACTCATTGACATCTAGGCCAAACAGTGAGAACAAAGAGAGGACTATTTTCATGTAAAAATTGTTCTCTCAGGGCAAATACCAATTCCTGCATATTCTGATACACAGTGATGCAACACTTTTAGCTTCATCCCAGGCCAATATATATATGAATGAATTTCTTGGCTCTTTTATAGGACAGACTTCTTTTTATTTAGATGCTAAGAAATTCTAGTATATTACCTGTTCAAGAAAAAATCAATTGACAAAGGTATTTTGTGGTCCAAAAATTATTCATATAGTAGGGAATCAAAAAATACCTAATCTGAAATAAAATTAAATGAAGCTATTTCACCTCCTAGACAATCCTGCTTTTGACAAATAGATAGGATCAGTTTAAATGGACACCACTGTCAACTCTCTCTGTTCATTGTTCTCCAAGAGAAAATAAAATGAGATAAATGATTTCTGAAATAAATGACTTCTATCTCTTTTATAAAGACAGAAGTTATAGGATAAATGTTTGCATTCAACACTTCCAGGTGGTTGAATATTATGCAGAAAGTTACTTAATTTTCTTCAAAATGAGCAAAAGTTCAGGAATGTAAATTCCTATTTTGCTAGGGAGATAATTGACTATTTTATTGAGAAATCAATTCCAAAGATTTAGTTACTGTGAGAATGAAGATTCTGAGACAAAGGAGATGTGGAAAAAAACCTGCTTAGCATTGTCAAAACAGAATGAATTGTATAAATGCACAGTCTATTGGGGAAGTAGGGAATGATTTTCTAGCTATTTCTGTAGGGATCTGAGCTTACTATGCTAAATTATTCCTCATTATCACTTTCAGTTTACCACATGAGTCTCCCAAATTTTATGTGGTATAGACCAAAATGAGTGAAATCAGGGAGAGGCCAATATATGATACTTCTAGATAAACCTAGACAAGAAGCAGTCTCGTTGATTCCATTCTGAAATTATATATATACGTATATATACGTATATATATAATTATAGTGATGACCTTTATCTGTTCTTAGAACACTGCTTGTTGTCATAATCATAAGGAAAGTGTTGAATTAGTAGTTTAAGCACTGACTTTATACTCTCACATCTAAGAAAAATGTCTTTAACTTTAGATCATCCCTTTTATAAGATAATCCCTTTTATAAGATAACCTTCATTGTTAGCCTGATACATGATTTAACAATATTTCATACATGCCATTTTCTCCTTTTACTTCTGATTAAATAAAATCATGATGTCAAAACTGTGCAACTCCTAACATCTGTCCTTTAAATTTAAATTTAAATTTAAATTTAAGTTAATTAAAATCAGAAACAATAAAAATTCATTTCTTTGGTCACACTAGCCCAATTTCAAATGCTCAAAAGCCACATTTGACTAGAGGCTATTTATTTATATTATAGAACATATCCATCACTCTACAAAGTTCTGTTGGACAGTACTATCATAGAGTTACACTGAAAACACTCCACTATTCAGGTATCTGATCACTTCTAAAAGACTAGGTCATTATATTTTTATGGGCATTTTCCAATAAAGAAGCAACATGTGTTAAGAGAAGTAACATTGTTGGTTAAAAATTCAGAATAAATTTTTGCAAGACAAAAACAAAGGTTACAATATAGGTTAGATTCTCTGTCTAGTCCACAAAACCTATTTAATAGTTATTGAACTGTATTAATCATCAACAGTAGTATTCTCAAGTCCTTCTGGGCCTTACAGATTTTTTGGCAGAAGTTTTTAAGGAGTGAGATTGTATATCCTCACTGACAGATCTCTAAATTTAAAACTATTTATACAATGAAGCAGAAAATAATCCAATAAATAATTCATTCAGATTAGATTTACGGGTATTTACTAAGCTTAAATGTAACTGGTAGGAATGAAATTTCCCTAAAGCTCAGTGATTAGAGTAGATTGCATTTTCAATTATATACAATGATATCTACTCCTTCCGCTTCTTTGTAAGGTGACCTTTACTTTCCCTAGAAAAAGTGGAATCTATTTTCCCTACCCTTGAGTTTGGGCTGTCCAGGGCAGCCAGCCTTCCAGATTTGCCCAGGAGTGCCCTGGTTTAAGCACTGAAAGTCCTGTGCCTCAGGAAAAAACTTAGCCCCAGGCAAAGAAGGATGGTTGGTGACCTTCACTGTCCCTGTGATTCATTTTGAACAATACAGTGCAGAATAAGTATCTGTAACTTCTGAGGATGGGCTTTAAGAGAGCTATAATTTCTACCTTCAATACTTGGAATGTTCTTTCTTAAAGTTAGTCACTATACTGTGAGGAAACCGAAGAAGCCACATTAGGAGGTCACATGGAGAACAAAGGCCCCAGGCCAATAACATCAGTGGATCTCCCAACCAGCAGCTAATCCAAACTGATAACCTTGTAAAGGGTCATTTTGGACATTTTGGACATTTAATATACCTTCATATCATTCCACATCAAGTAAGAACAAAAACCAGCTTAGCTTACCCATGGAATCAGGAGAGATAGATAACAAGTGGTTGTTTTAATCCTCTAGTTTATGGATAGTTTTTTATGTAGCAATGAATAATTGAAAAAAGTGGCAAAAAGATCAGCAGGTACTCAGATAAATGTCTAAACATTAAATACTGCGTGTGGTAGAAAATGGATTGGCTGTGTGATCAGTATGCTGATTTTTGAGCTCCAGATCCTTATTTTTTAGCTCTGGGATTTGGAACAGATCAGTTAGTCTAATTTCTTCCTGAATAAACTGGAGATTACAATATTTTACAAAACTTTGAGAATTTTCGGGTAAGGTGACAAATACAGCCTTAAACCACCAAGTACTACAAGGATACAAGAAAATGTTACTATGTCAGCCATAAATAAACAATCATTATACTATTATTAAAATGTAAATATAACAACATGTTTATTTAGAATATGGAATTTCATTAAAGAGGGGCAGCTTAGATAAAGGTGAAAGTTACCATTGGTTTCCATAAAAGCTTATTAGTAAAATCTTGACTAGGAGGAAAAGCAACACATCCTATTCCTTTGCCAAATACACTAAGATACTTTGTATAATGTCAAGGTCTATCCCTTCATGTTCACTGAGAACCCACAAAATTATTTTAGACCTCATGAGACTCCTCCACATTACATTTCACTATGGTCTTTCATTTTAGTATTTTAAAGTTTCAAGATTTACTTTGCTCCTAGCATTAAATTCTCATTAGTTTTCCTGTTTTTTGTTTGTTTGTTTTGGCTCATTTTCTCTGTGATATGGGCAATGTAAAAAGAATTACCCAGATAAAGTAACACACAACTTCTAGCTCCTATGATGATATAGGAAGAAAGTAATTCTGTTGCAGAAGGGTCTTTGAGACAATAGTGAAAAAGGAATTAAAAAACATTTAATAAGCATGCAACTTGAAATAAGTTTTTTGGCTTGTTTTATTAGAAAAATTGACATTTGGTTAATGTACAGAAATATTATATTATGAAAACTTTAATTAAAATCTTAGTAAACCCGTGAAGAAAGGTTAACCATGTAACTTCCAAGTCTTAATATCGAAATGATGATAAAAACATCTCAACAAAACCATAATGTTTTTTGTGTCAGTGTATTTCAGAACATGGTAAAAATAAAGCTGAGTTTTTAACAGGCAAAATATTTTTATCCTTTTCATGGTTAGTATAATGCTGCTGAATTTTTAAACTTGTTATAGAGATCTGTTAAATTTTACTGCTAAAATTGAGGAAGGAAAATTATACACATGGGTCTTTAACAGGTTTTGTGTCTAACAGCTTTGACACTATTCCACTGATTTTTGTCCCTGCCCTGATGGGTAGTCTTGAGAAGTGCCTGTTGTCTGGAGTCTAATGTCACAGCAATTAAATTCCCACAGGAAGCAGTAGCTTTAGGAGATGTGATTAGATTGGAGACACTGATGCTTGTTTTGATTTTGAAAATGCATCATCGATCAAGACTACTGATTTCAGCAACTGCTCTTGCTGAGGGGAGGCGTGGGCTTAGCTTCTGCCTTTATATTTCACTGTGGGAAAAATAAAGTCGTCTCTGCCTGTCAAGCCTTTACTCTGATACAAGGCCAATGCCTTTAGCAGATAATCCCCCAAATGTCAAATAACCTTTATTTCCCAGAGGTCATGTTGATCTTTTTCTTTTCATTCTGACCTCAGAGCAGACCTATTCATTTTACATCTGACATCAGACCGTGAGAAAACAGAGTAAGTTTTAGCTTTTTTCCAGGGCTTGTTGGGATGCTTTTTGTTGTTGCTGTTACTGTTCTTCCCAACCCTAGCACCAGCCACCAAAGGAATGTGGTGTGTGTGTGTGCGTGTGCGTGTTCACATATGTGTTATTATTGTTCAAGGCATATCAGAGAAATTCTAAGCACTTCATTTAAGTCAACTAATTTTGGAAACAAAGGAAGGCATCAGTAATAGGAGGAAGTTGCCAAATGAAATTAATTAGTTGCGAGTTTCTTGTTAATAGTCAAGACTTTCACCAGCCACCATTTTGGAACAGATTCCTCTCTTCCATGATTACCAGGCCTCTAAATCCCATAAGATATTTTTCAAAGGCCCTGCACATCTGAAAATGAAGTTAAATGATTCAACTCATAATATTCAATGCATGTTTATTCACACAAAACTGCACTCTAATAGAGGTGACTCTATCATATAATTATCAGAGTAATATATATAATGAATATGCATTGATATGAATTGTGGAATCAAATGATTGCCTGACCAATTATATAAGTTTACCAATCCATACTATTGAGAATCCTGTAGCTTTCCCTAAAAAGACCCTCAGAATTACTACTTTTTATTTCAACTGCCAAATTATCCTAAGGGTAATGTTCTCAATATTATTTCAACATTATTCTGGAAAGAAAAACTCAAAAAGTTAAAAACTCCTTTTTTTGCTGTTCCCAAAATAAAGAATGTTGGAGAAAAGTCCTAGTTTAAAAATAAGTCAGCCCTTCCTAAAATTATTTATATTGCATTAAAATACATATTCTTCCTCATATGAAAACTGCTTTTTAAAAAAAACAAAAAAGACAAATTACTTTTAAAATGAGGGTAATACAATGATTAAGCTTCAATAACTGGGTCCACCATCTAGTTTTGTTATTTTAGGAAATATACATAATCTTGTTAATCCTCAGTTGCCTTACCTGCAAATGGGGATTATAATAATACTTAACTCACAAGGTTGTTGTGAGGATATAATTAGATATATATGTGAATCACTGTAATTGAGTGAATGATGCATAGTAAGAGGGCCGTAAATAGTAGTGGCTGCTAGGCTAGTTCTTGAAATATAATTTTAAGGTATCATTTCTGTAAGTATTGCTTTGTTCTAAGAATTAATCTTTAGTCTCCATTCAGAAGTGTTTTCTTGGGTGCCAATTATGAGTGAGCAATGTGCTTGGAGCTTAGATTATGAACTAAGTTAATACAAATTAGGAACTAAGAGTTTGGAATGGGACAAAGAGTGGTGTACACACTCAAACACACAGCAATGGAGAGCTTCAATACATACTGTGGCAACATCATGGAAGAATATGCACATTGGTCTGGGCCCCTAGCCCCTTCTAGACAAATGATGACAATCAATGACACAGAGGATGAAGAGGTATGGATCATGGTGATTGACTTGGAAGTATAATCAAAACAAAGAACTACTAGCATGATCAAATGCACAAAGGTAGAAATAGCATAGGGCAGAACTGTAAAGCACTGGATGAGAGAGCTAGGAGAACCTTGAATGTTCTCAGATGCTTTGACATTATTTGGTGGATGATAGGTGGTTGGTAAGCAGCTAAGAGATGTCATCAAACTTTGCATTTTAAGTAGACCATTGTAGCAAAGATTTTAAGTATGCATTTACTTAGGGTCTCTGAGAAGGATTTAGGCTGGGTTCTTAATCTTTGTAGCAAAAAATGAGTTTGGTCAAGAACTTGTTGGAGATAGAAGCCCATTGTTTTGAAAGGAGCTGATACCGATACCCCTTTTCCCACAGTACACACACCATGAATGCTCCTCCAACCCTTTGGATACTATTACCACTTCACCTCAAATCACCTCCATAATTAATTTGTTTCAGGGATGCCGCCACAAGAAAACTGAGGTGTTCTTTGTATGTTTATGTGTTTTTAATTGCTCAAACTCTTTTAAAGTGTATTGATATTGCTGTATTTAAACCTAAATCAGATGGGCAGAAGGAGTAGACTGCACTTAGAGACAACTACTGCCAGATTGGGGAGGGTTTCTTCTGTGTCTTCTGTTACTTTGCAGCCACAGCTCACTTCAGGGATCAGATTTTAAGAGTAAAGGAAGATGAGAATGTTCCATCTCTGCTGCTTCATAACAAATCAGATTTAGGAGATAAAAAGAAGGTTTCTGTAGAAGAGGTAGAGACCAGAGCCAATCAGTGGAATGTTAGCTATGTGGAAACATCTGCTAAAATGTGAGCTAATGTTGACAAAGTATTTTTTTTTTTTTTAATAAGGGAAAGTCTAGCAAGAAAGATGAAAGACCTCTGAAATGGAATTTGCTGTGGTTCTGATTATATACACGTGAGATGTGCCTGGCCCAGCCATCTGGGCTCACATGGTTTGTACCATAAGTACCTGTGAGGGGCCTGTCTCTGTGTCTGGTCTATAAGTGCCTATGCTAGTGCTTCAGTCCAACTTCCAGGATCCCAGGTTCATGGGGCCCTAGATCACCTTATCAGCACATTTGGCCCCTGGCATTCCTTGCATTTCTGGGTCAGCTCAGCCTTTACCTGCTGGCTTCCTTGGTGTCAGGCCTTCCCAGTTGTTGCTGCCCTATGAGTTTGGTCTCACCTTAATATGTAGAGAATACTGCTTATAATGATGTTACATATGCACACAATTATAAATATGCATGAACTTTGCAAACAATGAAAGTCCCAACTAGAGAAGAAAAAGACTAAAGATTTTGTGCCATGAGAAAAATAAATAAATAAGATGAAGTGAGTTGATAATTGAAATCATTAAGGTTGCACTGATACTGAAAAATGAGACTCATTTATCAAAAACACATTAAAGAAGTCATTTTAGTTTGTGGTCAAGAACTCTTCATGGATATGATACCAAATTTTCATGGATATGGTATCAAGGCAAAACATTTATTTATTTATTTTTTTACCCACTCAGTATATGTTAGTTTATAGCAATGTTTGCCATATATGAGGATGAACAGAATGGTATAAAATAAGAAACAGAGCTTTAATGCTCTCAGGAATAATGGTCTCAGGATTCTGTGAAAATTTTACCTCTTGGGGTTAATAGAAAAGTCAAGACATAAAACACTTATATCAAAGTCCATTTACAATCCTGAAATAGTGATATTTATTAAAAAGGTATTCAGTAATAGTAGAAGCATCATTTGTGGTATTGATTTGATTATGCCAGTTTATTTTTTTCACAGTATCATTCTTTGAATATATGCTGTTGAAAAAGATGCTGCAACATCATATACACAATGTGTTTATATAAACATGTATAGATATGTATAGTCATATCAGTTAATCAGTTGGATTTACTCATCTGTCCCTTTTATAATACACTACACTGTTGTTTTTTGGACCTCCAAAATTGAATTACAATATAGCATATTAATTTACCTTGAATCCTATGGCAATATAGTTTAAACTTTATTGTAGTGGACTTAGCACACATGATACAGCAAAATGCATTTCAGTAAAGTTTAGACAATGCTACAAAGAGATAAACTGACATTTTGAAAAGGAAGCAATATTAATGATTAACACAAAATCTAAACACATTTTTAATCGTATTTATAAAAAAAGTCTGACAGATTCACTCTTGTTATTAAATTTATGATTCAGAACCACTGGGTAATATATATTGTTTTCTCTAAATGATGGAATTTTAAAGAATCTTTTCATGTTGTTGAAGAAAATACCATTACTACTACTACTATTACTACTACTACTGACAGAAATTCATGAATGTAAACTGGAGGATATTACAGTTTTGTTTAGCGAATATAAGTGAACTATTTGTATGTGCTAAATGTACTATCTGCTGTGTGTTTTATTTTGTATAGATATGTATAGATATATACATATCTATACATAGCCAATATGTATGAATACTCAATACATATATATAAACATACTCAAGTGTGTGTTTTTTATAAATACATATACATACCCAAGGATATTGGCAGTTTTTTCAAGTAATACGTATTTTCAGATGAGGGTATTCTGTAAACAATGACATTTTAAAAGAAATATTTAACTGGGGCTTATTAATAGGATGAAGAGAAAACAAAAGTACATTGAAACTACGGGATTGTTTCTCATAAAATGGAAACATTGTGTTATTTAGATATAGTAATAGGTATATCTACTCAAGTTTATGAGAGCATATTATAATGCAGTGACTTATCTATTAGCAAATAAATAGTGTGCATTTATTTGCAGACCCCAGATAGTTTCATTTTGTTGAGTACTCAAGTAACTTTTGCAAAAACAATGTTTTTTTTTTTTGTTTTTGTTTTTGTTTTCCTGGGCATATAGAGACAGCTTATTCAAATAAATGATTTATAATCATAAAAGCAATTGTTGGCTTTTTTGGTGTTATTTTCTTTTTTTTGTATTGACATTTTAGGTAATGTTAGCTTCTGTTTAAATGTAATAATTCTAAAAATGTAGGTCGTGATAAGCATCAAAGTTAAGAAAGAGGAGAGAAGGATGGAAAGAGGGAGGTGAGTGGAATGACAGGGAGGAAAGAAGGAATGAGAGAGTGAGAAAAGAGAGTAATTGAACGAAAGACAGAAGAAATAAAATATGAAAATGACATTTTCTAATAAGTAACTTTTACATGCAATGCACATGTTTTCAAGTAAGTACTGTATCAGAGGAAAAATACTGTAAGCTTAAGTACAGTCTCAGGATTGTCAGGAAAACTGATTAATTTTGCTCTCATTCCCATTTTCTCAACAATCTTTGTCTTCAGAGTGGATAAATGCAGTGTCACTCTGGGTTCGCTTGGCAATCTTAAAATTGTCACAAGAATGGATTGGGTGCCGTTTTCTCTTCTTGTTACAATCTTTGTCATGAGCTCTCGCAGACCTTTTAATGCTTGATATGCTCTCATTCTCATTACATATTCTCATTCCCATAACAAAGATTATAATGAAAGAAGAAAATGTCATAAAATTAATCCATTCTCATAACAGTCTGTAACGAGGGCAGAAAATTGAGCAAAATTAATCCGTTCTCATAACAATCTGAAGATTGTAATGAGAACAGAAAATGGCATGAAATTTATCCTTCTTTTGACAATCTTTAAATTGTAACAGGGCAGGAATGGGATACACGATTAACAAGCCCTTGGGACAAAGGCTCTAAGTAGAAGTGAAAATCATACAAAATTAATTTGGTTATGTGTGTGTGTATGTATGTGTGGGTGTGTGTTTGAGAAAGGCCTGAAAGCCTAAAATTGTAATGCCTGGTTCCATTGGGATACCAAACTAAAAGCAATAACTATTTTAATTTGCCTTAAAATACTAGAGCCTGACACCTTCGCTAAGATAGTGAATTAAAACAAATATGAATGTTCACTCTTCAAGTAGACCCTAAGGGCAAAACTGTTTAAGTAAGTAGGATAGTAAAGAAAGTGGAATTTGTTATTGAATTTATGAATTTATGAATAACCCATTTGTTATCCAATAATTTTAATTTAAAAATCTTTGGAAATGAATAGCAGTAGATGTAGTCTGATACTGAGCAACAATTGTGTGACCACAAAGTTTAATTCCTTTGTATGCGTAAGTGGCCCCTTTGCCTGTATGTATGCAAATTACAGTGGCCCATTTACACTAGCATTCATCTGTGGTCAAATATCCAGATTTTTGGTTTACACTAACTTTTTAAAATAGTTTATCAGTTGTATAATTTCCTCAGTTAGTCACTTAATGAGTTGAATTTATGATTGCCTTTCAGAACGTTTTCATTTTATAATATCCTCACTTTCTAAAAGGAAACTAAGGTCAAACAACACTTGCAGGGACTGCAAATCTATTCAAGCAGAACATGAACAGCTTTTTATTTGCCTTTATAATTGAAGTATAAACAATATAATGAATTATTTGCCAATTATTCTTACTTATGAGGGCACACATATTTGTGCATAGAATGGATTATAAAAATACTTATTTAGCACCAATGTTAAAACATCCATTATAAATAGATTTGTGAATATATTCACACTTTACAAAAATTATAAACTTTTTTTCTGTGAGTACAGGACCTGTTACAAATAAGCAATAATTTTAGTTGCTTAAACAATAGCCTATAATTTTAAAGGTATATATTAGGGACTAATAATGAATGGCAATAATATTAAATATTTACAAAGTTTTTATTTTTATAGCATTAAAATGAAAAGTCTCATTTATGTATTGTTTTCCCTCTTTAAAACTGAACCTCCAATAACATTTGAGAAAATTGAAAGTTTATCAGTGAAATTGCAATAAATTATTGGAATGCAAACCTATTTTGTGGTATTTTCCTAATACTTTACAAGGAAATATCTATTTGAAAACCCTTGTAGTTATGTATAATGATATCACTGGTTGAAATGCATTATTGAACATCAATTGTCTTGAACATAAAGATAGTATTCCAGTAAATTGGAGGTATAATTAGCATGTTTAAAAAATATGCCTTCTTAAGTAGCACTATTAGGTTTTTCATACCCAGAGCCTAGCTGTGAATGATTTGCTAAACTGTATCTTCTCTGTTTCTTTTGACAAGAAAATATATACAACTTTAAGTACAATTAAGAGTGCTTTTTTGATAAAAATAAAATTAGAGTCTAGGTCAAGTAAGTAAATCGAGACATGATCATGGTGCCTTATTTTGAGAAATTTGCAAGACCTGGGTATAAATTGTCACCCATTTTTCTACATCCAGAAGAAAGATAAATATAGTGATTCATAGTACTTGTGAAACCTTCAGAAAGTAAACCTTTTGCTTCATGGAAAAATGAGAAATTTGGGAGGTGGCACTTTTCATCATCAACAAAAGCTATTTTTGCAGACCAAAGAAGAAATGAAAAACTTTTCATTTATTTAGCTGTTCCTGGAAAGGTTGTAAAAGGTCCTATCATGAAAGACGAAAAGGAAGAGCTGTTCATAGAAAGCTTTTAAAGAACAAACATCATAAGCTCAGATTCATATGGTAGGTGGAATATTGTAGGAAGGTGCAGGGGGCAAAAGCACCAGGATGTGATCCCAGAAAGAGGAGCCTCTTCTCTGTACTTTTTCCATTGTTCCCACCTTTTATATACTTAGCTATAGGTATGTTCCAATTTAATGTACTATTCTGTGTGGAAATCCAGGTTTCAAAAAAATGTGAGTGGAAGTTCTCTTTTAAATTAGTTTTATTAAATAGTACCCCATGGGGCAGCTTTACAGCGTATACTCAATATAATTCCAATGCAATAGGAACCGTTATCAAAATGTGTTTATCATTCATGGTAGGCTTTTTCAAATTGTACTGGTATGGTACACCAAAGTCTTTGTATCTGAATATATCGATACATACTACTAGTAACAATATACCTCATTGTCATTGTTTTATTAAAGTAAAAATTAGCCACTTCTGACCTGGGCAAAATTGAATATTTTCATCATAATATAGCATAATCATTAAAAAAAAAACTTTCATGTGAAATATATGAAGAATGTTTTGTGTTTTCACCAATCATATGAGAATTCCTTTGCAGTGGAGGAAACTCCAAGAGATTGTAGTAACCATAGTGGCAGATGAAACAGAGCCTTAGAGAAGAAAAAAGGGACTTGATAATACAGGGAGGAGTGGAAGGCAGAGCACTGTGCGAGGAAAAGGATGCAGAGAGAATAGAAAAGCTTCAGGTGACAGTGGTAACAGAGGATCTGTGGGCTTGATTAAAGTGTTTTGTATATATGTTGAAAATATTTTCCTCTCGGTCATCTGCAAAATAGTAAATAATTTATGTATTACTCTGTAATTCACCTATATAAACAGAATTTTGTTTTGGAAGCTTGAAGAATTGGATAAAGTGATACTGATGATACCGAGTTTTACATGTGAGGAATGGAGCAAGATAATTCATATCTTGTATTCAGTTAGTGGATAGAAATTTTACCAAAATAGAGAAAACTGGACTTGGGATGTGGCAGTTTCTCCAAACTTTGTCAGTCTTGGAGTATAGATATGATCCAAGATAATTAATAGATTATTTAATATATTTTAAAAGAAAGTTATGGAAACATATTTTGTCATAATGGTCAAGATAGTTCTCCAGGCAATATAAATTTCATTGGTTATCAGTAGAAATATACTTACGAATGTCATTCAGGGCAATTACCTTAAAACTACCTACCACCAAAATCAACTCATATTCTACTTATATTCTACTAATAAGAAAAAAAATGCTTTTTGTTACACATTTGGCTTTATAACAATCTGAAAACATGTGGAAACTCAAATAAAAATGATCCCTCTCTTTATTTCTTTTTTGAAGTATGACCCACCTCCATCCAACTGAGACTTTCTCAATCCTAATTTCAATTTTGGTTCCCATTCTTATTTTCTTATCTTTTATAAAGCATTATACAAAGTCTCAGAGCTATTAGGACTCAGGACTAGTTTCTAAGACAGGCTTTGCTTGTAAGAAACAGCTGTCAGAAGTGACAGGGTACAATTGTTAAAACGTCTAAAATAAAGGCTAAATAAATGCCTACATATAAAGTGGTATTTTTCTTCTATGTCTAAACAAAGCATTTTCTTTCCATTCATGTTGTTTGCCAGACTTAATATATCACTTGTCTCATTCTTATTAAAATGAATTATCAGTGCAGTGCTGCACATGATCAGTGAAATCCAAAGGAATTACCTATACTACTAATTCTAGACTCAGTGCAGAACCACTTCATGATTTTATTGTTGCTAGAAAAAAAAAAACTGATCATTTTACTGGCTGAATATATTATATTGAATTTTATTTGGTTGGAAGGAGTATATAACTCTACCTTTTCAATGGGTTTTGATTCACAGTATTTAATTCAAATCTAGGGATTTAACACAAATCTAGGGATTTAATATAAAGTTTATAGATTGCAGTTTGAGAGTTAACAGGGGAGCATAAAACCCAAACATAATTCAAGAGAGGTGTTGGTAAATAGGAAAAAAATAAAAATAAAAATAAAATTTTGGGGCAAAACAAAATAAACTAAAGGAATTCAAAAGGAACCTTTAGCACTATTGTCAAGTAATCTAAAATGGGAGATAAAATGGTGTGGGGGGGGTGGAAAAAGAAATGCCAAAATAACAAAGGAATGAGAATGCAATTTTCTACCTTAGAGCTTAGGCTTTTGAAGATCAGGTCCTTGAGAAACATGAGGATGAATACAGACAATCCAGAATCATCATCAAAAGTAAAATGATAGGGAGATGGACAGACTCATCCATAGTTCGATACTAGAAAAAAGTGACTGTGTTTCTAGGGGAACACAGTTTCCACAGTAAATAGTTAACACCAGTGGTGTACAAGGAATATCTAGGCTTGAGATGATGATACCTTCCATTTGCAATGGTGGGTGGATACTGACCCACCTGGCAAGGTCTTCTGGGATGGAACAATGGTTTGCTATGCTCAGAAAATGTTGCAGCTGAAGTAACTTCAGTGATAAGGGGCCTCTGGGAAGTTCTTAATACCACCTCGTAAATAATCTATTCATTAAAAAAATTAAAGAATAAAATAAAATACATTAATCAACAAAGTAGTAGAATACTTATTTATTAACAAAACAAACCTGTGTGTGCATATAAAGGAAATGTTCACACAGTAATACACCATTCATTTATTTGCTTTATTAATAGCTTTGAGATAATAAAAAGAATTATTTTTGTCTATTCGGTAATGATTTCTGATAGTCAGTCAGTAATTTCCTCTCTGTTCTTCTAGGTACAACAGAAGTCCAGGTTATTTCAGAGTCAACTTCATCAGTGAATGAAAGAGAAAGAACAAAGGAGAGAGGGAAACATGTAAGTTTGATGTTGAAATTTGTAATAACTTGCACCTAGGAAGTATAATTATTATGAGACTTTGTCTAGATATCTATGATCTGCTATAAGTGAAGGGATTAGATATTGCACATTAGATATAAAATAATTAAAATGTTTAGATGAGCATAAATTACTTAAAGGGGTAATTTATTGTTTTCTATCTTGATTTGTACAATTTGGGAATTGTACAAAGAGAAGAAGATGAAACCATGACTAATGTTGACAGCTGGTCTCATTTATTTTTGATGCATACTCAGAAGGCTTGCAAAGTTTCATATTTCTAAAATTGTATTTAGTAGGTTTCCTTCTGGGTAGTGCAGGTCTCCTCTTCCTCCAAAAATAGTCTTTGTGTAGCAGAGGAACTGTTGTTGGATTATCTCCTATTTCTATACCAGTCTCTTTTACCCCAGCTGCCACTGCTGAGTCCTTACAGAAAAGTGAAAGACCACAATAAAGACAGTATCCAGAATTTAGTTAACATATGGTGGCAATACCCCTCTGTTTTGTTTCTGAAGAAACGTAGACATTTTATTGAAACACGATGTAAGTTATGCTTTAAGAATTTTCAAAAATTTAAATGTTTTTTAAAACAATGCTGGTATTGGTATCAATGCATCAAATGTGAAACTGATAATGAATCACAAAAATTATTACACTTAATATTTAGAGAGAAGAATCTTGAGGGTATGCACTTCAAAATCCACTATATACTGTATTTTTACTTTCTACTATAATATTCCTTTAGTTTTAAGACCGTTCATCATTTTTAAAGAAAATTTATCTTCACTAATAAATTGATGTTTTAATGTTTAACTCTTGTATTTATGAACTGAGAATCAATGAAAATATTAGGGAAATAATTTTATATATGATTGCCTAAGTTCTTGCTTAGCTTAATCGTGTGAACTAGTTAGTTTATGCTGATTATAAGCAAAGGAATATTGTAATGGTAAATTGGAATGTATCTTATTCAATATTGTACTTATGTGATATAATCAAGAAACGTCTTTAGGGGCGCCTGGGTGGCTCAATGGGTTAAAGCCTCTGCCTTCAACTCAGGTCATGATCCTAGGGTCCTGGGATCAAGTCCCCAAGACCGGCATCGCATCAGGCTCTCTGCTCAGCAGGGAACTTGCTTCTTCCTCTCTCTCTGCCTGTCTCTCTGCCTACTTGTGATCTCTGTCTGTCAAATAAATAACTAAATAAATAAATTAAATCTTTCACAAAAATAAATAAAAAAAAAGAAAATTAAAAAAAAAGAAAATGTCTTTAAAATGGAATTTTTATTTTAGCTTTTCCTTATAAAGCCTTATCTATAGCTTTAGGTGCTCATACTGAACTTTCATGTTGTAGTTGGCCTTAACAGATTTTCCTATTAAAAATAAGTTCATTTAAAAATAATGCAAATTGTATATATATATTTTAAAATTAAATGATATATACATATATCAAGTAAAAATTGTGTTGATGAGAGATTCCACTGACATTTTATTTAATCATATATATTATACATACATACACACATATATAGGGTATAATACTAAGCTATTTTTTAAATTTTTTCATTTGATATGTCATGTGGACAAAAATGAGGATTGAATGTGATAATAATATGTGGAAATATTGCTAGAGGTGGTTTTTTGTTTTGTTTTGTTTTGTTTTAGTGGGTTGCTGTTCCAGTTACTGTTGTTGCATAAAAATTGTCTTCAGAACTTAAAGGCTTAAAGCAATATTAATTATTTTGTTACTTCTCAGTTTGGGGTTAGGAATTTGGGAATGTATTAGCAGGATAGTCTGGCTTCAGGTCTCTTTTGAAAGTTTAGCTAGATGGTGGATAGAGCTGGAATAGCTGGTGATTGGAGAAGCTAGGGGCTTTTCTAGACATCTCTTTTTTATGTAGTTTCTGGGATGTGAGCCCTCCATGCCGGACCATCCTGTGAGTCCCCTCAGCATGGTGGCCTGAAGGCAGTTAGACTGCCTACATGACTGCACAGAGCTCCAGCATTGGTGCTCACATGATCAAGTCAGAAGCTGAATCGCCTTTTATGATCTAGCTTTGGAAGTCACACATCATTTCCATCCTATTCTTTTTGAAACAGTCACAAATAAAATTATTCTGTCTGTGGGTATGATGATCATCAATTCTGGTTTGCTTGGAGACTGTCCTGGTGTTAACACTATAATCTTACCTCCTGGGAACCCCTAGGAGAGTTGTTCACCCTACTCTTATTTAACAGAAAAGTGTTTAAGTTTAATAAATTCCTTTAGTAAATTTCAGCAGTGTTTTATTTCATGGTTATTGATTTTAGGGTTCTGTATAGCCAACATTTACCATGAAGTCTCCAGTGTTATATTCTAAAAGAATGATTGTTTTGCTTTAATGTAGCTTTTGATCTATAATTACTTTCTGTATTATGGCTGAAAGGAGGTCAGGTTTATTTTCTTCCATATAATTTATTTATTTGTTTAATTTATTAGAAAGAGCACTTCCCCCAACACATATTTATATTATATATATGTGTGTGTGGGTGTATAATGTAATTTTTATATGATTTCCACTGCCATAATTAATGGAAATGTCTTTATGTCTTGAATTCTGGTACTAAAATTCCTTCACCTTTGTGCTCTTATTATTCAGTATCACTTTGGTTATTCTAGATCCTTTACATTTCCTTCTAGATTTTATAATCGGCTTGTGGATTTAAGAAAATGTATCTAGGATTGTATTAAAACTATGTATCAGTTTGGACAAAATGGGCATTTTACACTTTGTATTTTAAATACAAAATGGGCATTTAAATATTGAAACTATGTATCAGTTGGAACAAAATGGGGATTTTAAATACTTAAATACATTTTAATATACTAATGTGGTTTTGATGTACATTTATTTAGTTACTGAGTTTTTCTCAGTACTTCTCTGTATTTTCCAGTTTCAAGGTCTTGCCTATTTTCATTATGTAATTTCCAGATATTTGATATTGATATTTTTGTAGAGAAGTGTAACTGATATTTTCATTTCACTTTTTCTTGCTTCTTATATGTGTGTATGTATGTGAATATGTGATTTTTTGTGTGTATGTATGTTGTATCTATATGATTTTTCACATACTGACCTTGTGTTTGGAAACCTTCCTAAATTTACTTATTACTGTCAACATCTTATATTTAGATTATTTTGTATTCTCTGTGTAAAATGTATGTTATCTAAAGTAAAACTAAGGTAGCTTCTTTTTTTAAACCATATATTTTTTTCTGATCTGATTTTAAAAGCTAAAATGTTCCATAAAATTTGAATCGTAGTGTTACAGTATATATAATCTTTATCTAGTCTTGGTCTAAATTTCAATAATGTATCTAATTAGTGAGAAAACAGTCAACATTTGTCTTTCAGTGTAATATTAGAGACATATATTTGGTTATTCTCTTAGTTATAGTTTTAAAATGTTATTTGCTATGCCCAGTGTCATGAGAATAAAATTTTTAATGAAAAAATGGTAGTGAATTTTAGCAAATAATTTTTCTAGCTCTTTGGTTTTGTCCTTTATTCTGTTAATATGGTAAATCATAAGTAATGGTTTTCCATAAATAAATCCCACTTTATTATCATGTATTAACCATTTGATGCATCAACTGGATTAAATTTGCTGTGATTTTAAAATTTTCACATCAATATTCATGGAAAAATCTTTTCCCTAAGTTTTCTTTCTGATGTCTTTGTTTCTGGGTTATGGTATCAGCATAATGCTGGTTGCATAAAATGAGATAGAAAGTGTTGCTTTTTTTTTTCCTATGGGAGATTTTTTGGAACATTTGATACTATTTCTTCCTTAAGTATTTTGAACAATGCATCAGTGGAAATACCTAACCTATTTATTTTCTTTTTGACAAAGATTTTACATATGGATTAAATTTCTCTTACAGATATAAGATTATTCAGATTTTCTATTCATTTTGTATTAGTACCAGTAAATTGAATTTCTATGAAATTTGCCTATTTCTAAAAAAATTGCCTTAAAAATTCTAAGCTATTAACGTAAAGTTATATGTAATATCTGTTATTATATTTTTAGTATTCATAGTTGTGATATCCCTATTCATTTCCATTACTGGAATTGTGTATTCTTGTTTATTCT
Organism: Mustela nigripes; assembly: GCF_022355385.1. Classification (NCBI taxonomy): domain Eukaryota; kingdom Metazoa; phylum Chordata; class Mammalia; order Carnivora; family Mustelidae; genus Mustela; species Mustela nigripes. The sequence goes on from NC_081568.1 coordinate 125,548,634, forward strand.
TTTCTCTTAGAGAGTTTATAAATTTTATATTTATTTTTGAAGATCTACCAATTGGCTCTACTGATTTTTTTCTGTTGTACATCTGTTTTTGTTCTTTGATATTTCCTCATTTAATTTTTTTTACTTTCTTCTTTTATACTTTGGCTTTAATTTACTGTTGTTTTTCTCTGATTGAGTCAGAAGCTTAGATACTTTATTCTCAGTCTTTTCTTGGTAATATGTGCTTTTTAAGTCATAAATTTGGTACATTACACAAGTTTTGATGTGTTTTATTTTCATTGTCATTCAGCTTAAAAGATTTCTTAATTTATGATGTGGGTTTTTTTGGGGGGGGGAGGTGTGTTGGGGTCCTTAATTTCCAAACCCCTGCAAAAAGATATAGTATTCTACTGTGTGCTATACTGTACAATTCTTATTTTTAACTACTTAGAGTTTCTTTATGGTTTAAGTTAAAAACTACTTTTGTAAATGTTATATGTGCACTTTAGAAGAATCCTTTTTTCTACCATATGGGCATAATGTTCTATAAGTATCTATCAGAGTAGGTTATTAAATTATATCATAAAAATCTTTCTTACCAATATTTTAATTTTCATCACCTGTGGTATTGCGAGGTAATTGTTAAAATCTCCAGACAGGATGGTTGATGGCTTTCTCTGTTTTTGAGTTTTGATTTCAAACTGTATATTTCGATGGGTATCAAAATTGGATTTATATGTCTTTTTATCTAATTAAGCCATTTATCAGTATAGAATATTTTATTTATATCCAATGAACTTCTTGCTTTAAGGATTATTTTATCTGATAACATTAGTAGCACCCACTTTGATTTCCAGTGTTCACATGGTAAATATTTCTCCATCCATTTACTTTCAGTTTTATTGTGTTCTCATATTTAGAGTGGACTGTGTGTGCATATTTCTAGGAGTTTCAATATCATTTAATTTAATGTAATGGTAAATGAGTTGAATTTAAGTCTACCATATTGCTCCTGTTTCGAGTTTATCCCATCTGTTCTTTGTTTATTCTGAATTTTTTTCTTTGATTTAATAGATTTTAAATTACTTTACCATTTTATCATCTTTTAGCTTTTGTTTATGATTACTTCTGTTGATCTGTTAATTATACTATCCATTTTTTAATTTGTTAAAAACTACATTAAAACAATACATGAGCCACTTCTCAAATGTTGCCATAGGTAGGCTCCATTTACCTTCTATGTACCATTTGTTCTATTCTTGTGTTTTACTATGTGTTACAGATTCTGTGATAAATTCTATCATTACTTCCCCCTCTGTCTCTGCCTGCCTCTCTGCCTACTTATGCTCTTTCTGTCAAACAAATACATAAAATCTTGAAAAAAAAATTATATCATTATTCTAAGATGTCAATATTTGTTATATTTATCAATTTATTTGCTAATTTTGGAAACTTCCAGTTTTTCTTAAAGGTTTTTAATTTCATCTGGGATGCTTTACCTTTAACATAAGTAACTACTTCTAGTATTTCTTAGGGTTCATATCTGTTGGAGACAAATTATCTCAGCTTTTCTCTTTTTTATAAAATCTTAATTCTGCCTTTGTTTTTGAATAATATTTTATTGTCATGTTATATCTTTCAATATTTTAAAACTGCAATTCTGTTGTATTCTGCCTTTTATTGTTTCTGTTGAAAAGCAAGCTTTTTATTCCATTTGCTGTTAAGTATTTTCAATCTGTATTTGTTTTGTTTTTGTTTTTAGCAATCTGTGATTTTCTTCATAGTTTTCCAACTGTATGGTCACTGAATTGCTTGAATCTGTGGTTTTATATCTTTCATCAGGTTTAGACAATTCCTAGTCTTTTTTTTTTCAGTATTTTTCAATATTCTCTTTTCTTCTCATCTTATACCTCAACTACATACATTAGAAATATTTTGAACTCTTCTTTGTATATCTTTTGTTCTCCCCACTTTTCTATTTTTTCCCTATGTTTCAGTTTGAAGATTTCTATTTATCTCTTTTTGAAATCACTAATCCCATCTTCTGTAACCCTTCCATCAAGACTTTAACTAGTTATATATTGGTATTTATATATTGGTACTTACAGGGTACAGATTAGATTCTTATTTCTATTGATTCCAGTTATATTTTGAAGTTACTTTGCTTTTCATTCATTCTTTCTATATGTTATTCCATTTTATTTAGTGTATTAATCACGTTATCTGAGATCTTTGTGCATCACATCCAATATATGAATCATCTCTAGTTCTGCTGCTATTCACTAATAAACATAACTAGTAAAATTTTTAAAAGAGTTTGACATTATAATTTCTTTTGCATATAAGTCACTTTTTACAAGCTTGTAAACAGAATCAAATTAATGCTGTCCAGTCCTCTAAGGATGCAGGCCAAGACTTGTGATCTTCAACAATAACATCATAATACAAAGTGCTAACAATAGGGTTATAAACTCTAAGTAATTACCACTTATTTATATATTTCCCTTAGGAAACAGCTAAAATCCCAGAGCTTAAATGCATGATATATAGAACATCTCTATCTGCAGAGGACAGGATCACCCGAATTATATGCTTGGCTAAACTATTCGTAAACCAGATCAGAGCTAGCCATGAATTAATGAGCAGGGGAGATTTCTATATTTTAAAAACTTGCTCTGAGGCTTAAAAAAAAAAAAAAGACAAAAAACACTTCTGATTGCTATTAATAAGAAAGGAAATAAGCAAATATTACAGATGGGGGTGCCTAGGTGGCTCAGTGGGTTAAAGCCTCTGTCTTCGGCTCAGGTCATGATCCCAGGGTCCTGGGATCGAGTCCCGCATCAGGCTCTCTGCTCAGCAGGGAGCCTGCTTCCTCCTTTCTCTCTCTCTGCCTGCCTCTCTGCCTACTTATGATCTCTGTCTGTCAAATAAAGAAATAAAATCTTAAAAAAAATAAAGCAACATGGCAATCCAATTTAAAAAATAATATATTACAGATGCATCCAGACCAATATTTAATTTTGCCAGAACCTTCCACTAGAACACAAAATTGGAGATAAGTATAGAGGACAAAGTACTTAGATATTTTCAAAATAAATTACCCAACTGCCACCTGTATCTGTTTTTCCCCAAATGTGATTATCTAAGTGTTGGATATTGAGCGCTAGAATGCAGTGCACCAGAAGTCCAAAACTAGTAAGTTTTGTTTGCTAGAATTATGTATTTTATATATTGTAGAATCCTGAATTTTTAAATTTTTTCTAAAAATTATTAGATTGTCTTCTTTCATGCACTTAAAAATTTCTTGTTGTCTTCATTTAATATTTTTAGGACAGGTTATCTTAGGTTCTCCTTTTTTCAGTGTTGAAAATATCACCCCTTAGGTGTGCTTTTTATTCACAGTTAATGGTCTTCCTGGAATTTCAGTTAAAGATCCAGCATGGTCACCAGGGTCACTCCATTACAGCTGGGCTTGAAATCCAAATTCTGTTTCTTTGCTCTATATTGCCTCTAGAATATTTTCACATTTTCCTGGCCTCAAAGTAGCTATGTTCTACTAAGCATGTACAGATATCAAGGACTTTTTCTCTGAAGACATTTCCTCTCTAAGACTTTATCCCCTAAAATGCCACTTGCCTAAACAACTTTGATAATGTAGTATCTGTCACCTCTGCCAGTTGAGATCTCTCTTTTTGTGGGTTCTCTTTCCTCACAGTATGATCTGGACTCTTCATTCAAGGCAAAACTATTGTGAATATTGGCCTTATCTTCTAAGTTTATCTTCTCTCATAAATTGTGGCCCAAAGTTGATTATTGCCCAATGCCTAAAAAGAATTTCTTTATATATTTTGTTAGTTTTGAAAATAATATTTTTTCCTTCTCCCTCTCTTCTTCTTCCTCTTCTTCTTCCTAATTTTCCATGAAAATTAGAATTTGAACATGAAATACTTAGTGGAAAGTATGCCAATAACAGAACGAATAAACATAGAGTGATCTATTCCAGTTCACATTTTAGTGCAACATGGAACAGTTTTTCTCTCTTTTAAAAATTTTTTTAGTTTTTATTAACATATCACTGCACTCACCATAGCACATACCTTCCCCAGTGTCCATAACCCAACCACCCTCTCCCTACCCCCTTCCTCCCAGCAACCCTCGGTTTGTTTTGTGAGATTAAAGAGTCTCTTATGGTTTGTCTCCCTCCCAATCCCTCCCAATCCCATCTTGTTTCATTTTTTCCTTCCCTACCCCCCAAACACCCCACTTTGCCTCTCAACTTCCTCATATCAGGGAGATCATATGATAATTGTTTTTCTCTGATTGACTTATTTTGCTCAGCATAATACCCTTTTGTTCCATTCACATCATCACAAATGGCAAGATTTCATTTCTTTTGATGGCTGCATGATATTCCATTGTATGTATATATACCACATCTTCTTTATCCATTCATCTGTTGATGGACATCTAGGTTCTTTCCATTCTTTGGCTATTGTGGACATTGCTGCTATAAACATTCGGTGCACATGCCCTTTTGGATCACTACATTTGTATCTTTAGGGTAAATAACCCAGTAGTGCAATTGCTGGGTCATATGTAGCTGGGTCATATGTAGCTCTTTAGTATTTACATTTGGTAACTACTACTGTGAGTACTCTAGTAAGTGCTCTGTAGCATTGGAGTTGTTGCTTAGTATCTCTGAGACTGAATTTCCCATATTTTAGTAAATGGTATGATTAATCTACCACATACTTTAGATAGAGTTTTAGATATAAGATAAGTATGGCAGTATTATCTATTTCTATATTTGCCAGTAGTTAGGAATCATAGGTCTCAGGATGAAGTCATGGTAAGTTTATTGTATATAATAATTTATACTTTTATGATGTTTTATACCTTTTTCCTCAATTGTTGCATGTACACACACACACACTCACAAATAAAAACCAAGACCACTATGGACTCTGAAAAGGAATCTGAAACCAAGACCAACCAAACAAAAAAACACTGTACAAATGAGAGCATTGAGCCTGAGAAAGAATAAAGAATAAATGATTTTTAAACTGAGAGTACAAAAGGACTGAGGTGGAACCTGAACCCAACCTGACAGATTCTGAGTTCATTCTCCTCTGATTATACTGTAGACCATCCCTGTTATCCCTGCTGATTAAATAATCAGAGAAAGAGTTGACTTACCCATTCTGTAAATATTTATTTAGTGCAAACTATGAAAAAGGCAATGTACAAGATACTAGATTATAACAGTTAATAAAGGCAAAGAAAATTCTTGCCTTTATATGGCTTGCATTCTACAGTGGAAAGAAAAGGTTGCAAAGAGGTTTTGAGCCATGTGTAAGTTGCGAGACCATGAGAGAAAAATGTGCTTGGCATATTTGAGAAAATCAAGGAAATCCATGTGTTTGTGAGTAATGAGAAAGGAGAAGAGCAATAGGAGTTAAGGTTAAAAATGTTAGATAGTTTTGTAGACTATCCATAGGACTTTCGGCTTTTAACATGAATAAGATAGAAAGTCATTAAAGTTTTCTGATGAGAAAAGTATTGTAATCCATTTTATGTTGTTTCACGTTAATTTTGGTTGCTATTTTGAGATTATTGTGAAAGATCTAAATGCATAAGCTGAAAAGAAGAAGAAAACTAGAAAGTTATTGAAATGAAAGATGTAAGTGATATGGGCCAGCTTGGTAGCTGTGGAAGTAGAAAGAAGACACTAGATTCCCTATTATAGGAGTAGAAATAATAGTATTCTCTAACAGATTGGATATTGGCTTTGAGAGAAAGAAATCAGAAATGATTCCCAAGGTCTTTTTTGACAGTGCATTGAGCTCGGGACAGTTACAGAGAGCATTCTTTCCTTGGAGGAAGCCTATGATTTCACTTTGGACTTTTTAAGTTTGAAATGCCTAAGAGTCATTCAATTGTATATCCTAATTATGGAGATGAACTCAAAAACCTATAGTTCAGGGAAAGATTCAGATTGAAATCATAAATGTGGGAACCCTCAGCAATATATGAGATACATCCATGAGACTGGATGAGGTCTTTAAGAGTAGACACAATGAAAAATGAGATACCAGGGCAGAAATTGAGGATATAAGGAAGAAGCTAAAAGTGAGATTGAAAAATACCAAGCAATGTAGGAGTAAAACCAGACAAGGGTATTACTTTAGATACTTAGTGAAAAAAAAAAAAAAAATGCTTTGAAGAAGACAAGATGCCTGCCAAAATGTCCAGAGAGATTATAATCTTTCATGTTTCTCTGGATTTTTCTAAGACAGGACATACTTCAGTGTTAAGGTATTTTATAAGGGAGGCTTATGCTTAACCTGGACAGACTTAAAATACAACTTTTGTTCTCTAATAGATACTAGACTCAACTTTAGATCCAATTTTCAGTTTGGAAACTCTGTAGCCCCAAAGAACTTTCCTAAGCTCTCCACTTTCATTTTCTCTTTCTTTTTTGACATCTGGGGACTTCTCTTTTTTTCACTTATCTTTATATATTCTCCATTCATTTTCTAATTTATTCTACTTTTTGTGTGTTAATCGAGTGTTGACTTAATCAGAATCAGTCAGAGTTGTGTGATATTTTCCTCGACTATTCCATGAGGAACTTGTGTCTGATTCCAAACTAAACACAATGCAGAATAAAACCAGGTTATGGAACCAACCTGTCTTAAAATAAGCATACTCCATTTTTTTGAGTTGGGTGGGATCTTAGTTCCTCTTTCTTGGCAATCTTATTTTATGAATTAGTTAGCCAGTAATATATAAGTCTTCTTCAGCACAATGAGTTCATGAAATTAAATCTTAAAATTTTCTAAGTTCTTACAATACCTTAGAAGTGGTATTTCATTTGTTTTTGTTTTTTGGTATTTTTTTTTTACTTTATTTTTTGTCCTTGAAAAAAATGATATTAAATTGCCTTGATGTCATCTTTTCAAGAAAATTCAGGTATTAGTTGAGTCTTTATAATAATGATCAATATTGAACACATCAGAATGGGAAAAAATGGCAAATGAGAACCATTATGGGATATTCTCAGCACTTAGGTTATGGCTGGTGTCCAATTCTCATTTATTAACCCTACTTATGCTTTCTGGGGCACATAGTAGTAGACTGAGGTTCTACTTGAAGTTAGGTATCCCCCATTTTCCTTTCACTTGACTTTCAAGAATACCAGAGGAAAGAGATACCAAAATGTTCAGTCTTGTTTTTGCTTAGCATGCAGAAATTATAAGATTTTAGATCACTAAAATCTATTATAAAGAAAATTTGAACATAAATTTGAGTAATTGACCATAAACAAGAGTATTCAGATGATTATCAGTGGTACTTGCTTCCTGGAAGAGTCTAATCTCCCCTTATTAATAGTGAGTCTACCCAAGTTAGCTGCTCTGAACAGATTGCACATTCTGGAGAGAAGATGAAAGTTTGGAAAAGGCAAAGGCAAAAGTCAAATCTATTGGGAGATAAAGTCAAGGTCTGATATGGGCAGAATAATGAAAAAAAAGAGTAAAGAGCTAAGAAGGCTAAGCACTTACAGAATGTAATGTCAGTGCATCATCGTTAGTCTTGCTATTATTGAACCAAAAGGTTCTACATTACACAGCCAGTGCTTTAATATTAATAAAGTGGTTTTATATACAGTAATTGATTTGGTACATAGAACAAAGGGCGGGTCTTCTTGTCTGTTCTGTGCCCAGAAGAAGCTTTATTGTTTCTTTCCATTTTACTGCATGGCCTTCAGCCATGCTAAAGTAAAAGATCTGGAGAACTAAGTCAGTTTCCTGATACACAAAATTGTTGTATGATTCCTATCATTATGGAACTTACCCCAGTGTAAGCAGCCAGGTTTAACAGCAGGTAATAGACACCCTCATTTCAGAAAAAAGAACCTGAGAAGGAGGGAGGAAAAAGGGAGGGTGGAAGGAAGGAAAGGAAGGAGTGAAGGAGAGAGAAAGAGAATATGACTGTTTTTTTTTCCCCCTGGAAACCAGAGTTGTCTTTGTTCTGACAGATAATGTTTTAAAGAGAGGAAAATTTTCCATAGCTTCTTTCCACTATAGACAGCCTGAGGCTACATTTTGATAGTCATTGAAGCTATTATGGCATTAGTTAGTCAGTCCTTGGTGAATGGAAATTATTGATAGAATACCCATAATTCTTAATAAGCATTCTAGGCAGGCTGAAATGTACCTCAGAATATATGTAAATGTACAGGCAAAGAAACTATTTCAGTTCTGCTTTCCAGGAATATTTCAAGGCTCCATAGCTCCATATCTATTTTATTTATTCAAGATGAGTAACTATCCTAGATGCTGATCATATACTTTCTCCATGTTCAGTGGTTTCTTAGATCAAACAAAACAAAACAACCAAAGAGCAAAATCCTTGGCTCTTTTCTTGTGGTTCTTGTCTTCCTACTTTGCACTGTTTACTTCTTCCTTACCCCTTCCTGCTCCCAGCTCTGGAATCTTTTAGTAGATGAAATCTTTAGATTCTGACTTGGGTTCCTAGGGCCTGGGTAAAGATCTGTGTTCTCTGTTTTTACTGTAAAGTAGGTTCACTAATTTCAGTTGTTATTTTTCTTAATTTAGAATATCTGGTATTCTTTACATCTTACTGTTTCATTCTGCTTTTACTTGTAAATATTATTAGAACAAGTAATTTCTTTATAACATAATATATAAGTTGTTAAAAATTCAATGTGTACTGATAGCTAATGTATGAAAATACAACCACATTAACCAGCTTTATGTTTTTTATAAAATAAAACTACACAATCAAGTAGGAGAATATGATACACAGTACTTTTTTTTTTTAACTTATGTGTATCCTTAAGAACTTTCCAAAACAAAGCACTTACCAATTTAGATTTTTTTTTAAAGATTTTATTTATTTATTTGACAGACAGAGATCACAAGTAGGCAGAGAGGCAGGCAGAGAGAGAGGAAGGGAAGCAGGCTCCCTGCTGGACAGAAAGCCCCATGCGGGCTCCGTCCCAGGACCCTGGGATCATGACCTGAACTGAAGGCAGAGGCTTTAACCCACTGAGCCACCCAGGTACACCCCACTAATTTAGATTTTTAATGATACAGTGATTTTTTAAAATTATGTAATGATTAAACATGTACGTGTATATATTTATTTGCACACAGTAAAAACACATAAGTATGTTAAATATTTGAAGAAGAATTAGTAGTTCAAAGATGAGATGCCATTTGAATTTAATTAACTGCCTAGTTGCCTGGTCAAAAGTCAGGCATATATACATGTATATACTCATCTGTAGTATATACAAACGCTTATTTCCTCTTGTCCTTAGTGTGCATTAGAACTCTGTAGTAGTTGTTCATCTTATAGGGAAAATTTTATTCTAACGTGGTTCTAATGTGAATTTTGTAATATGTTGAATACTATATTATGAATATATATTTTGCATATGAATTCCCATTCTGCAGTTTTATCCATTTGTTTTTGGCAGTTGCTCTTTTTCCCTTATAAATTCAAGTCATGTTTCAATGTTAAATGAGTAATTATGTCTATCATATTTCCTGCAAATATTTTATATTTTCACTTTGATCAGATCATTTTTACATTGTAGGTATAGTTATGGCACAAAAATTCTATTTTTATGTAGTCACATCACAGTAAATAAATAAAACTTACCTCCCTGTTCCTGCTTCCACTGAAGTGTCTTTAATTTAATATATCTTATATTTTAGGGTTACATATAAGATTTTGTTTATATAAAATTTTCTTTGAAAACTATTCATCTGGCCCTTTTTATTAATATAGTCATGCCTTAACCTGATAATAAGATTTCTCCCCAGTATGACTATACACTGTATTTAGTCTCTCATAAATAGAAATCCATGTCATAAATCCAAACCACATTCGGTATTCTATCATTATGGTAATTATTTCTTGCTTTTATTCTATTGCTTTCTGCCAGGAATGTCTTTAATAGTCTTTATTTTTATAAAATCTTAGCAGAGTTCATTTTTGAAAGGCATTACAAGAGAAAACAACAGGGGACTTCAACAAATATTTGTTGTTCTGAATTGTCTTAGATGGCTATTAGAGACATATTGAGTCGATTGCGGTTAAAGAATTTGGTTTGTGTCCTGATGCCATTATCTAAAGAAGTATAACTTTTGATAAAACTAAGTCACTTTTTTAAAAACTATTAATTTTTAATTTTCAACTTCTTTATCTACAAAGTAGAGATTATACAGGAGTACTGCCCAAGTTCATATGAGATTAAATTAAATAATATTAAAATAAATGTTTGTAGCGGCATGAAGATAGACACATAGATCAGTGGAACAGAATAGAGAGCCCAGAAATAAACCCACACTTATATGGCCAGTTAATCTATGATAAAGGAGGCAAGACTATACTATGGAGAAAAGACAGTTGCTTCAGTAACTGGTGCTGGGAAAACTAGACAGCTCCATGCAAAATAATGAAACTGGACCACTTTTTAACACCATATGCAAAAATAAACTCAAAAAGGATTAAAGACCTAAACATGAGACCTGAAACCATAAAACTCTTTGAAAGTAACACAGGCAGTAAGTTCTCTGACATTGGCTATAGCAGCATTTTTCTAGATATGTCTCCTGAGGCAAGGGAAATAAAAGCAAAAATAAACTAGTAGGACTACACTAAAGCAAAAAGTTTTGCACAGTGAAGGAAACCAAGAACAAAATGAAAAAGCAACCTAAATGAATGGGGAAAGAATTTGCAAGTGATATATCTGATAAAGGGTTAATATCTAAAATATGTAAAGAACATGTACTACTCATCAAAAAAACCAAACAATCCAATTAAAAAATGGGCAGAGGACATGTATATACATTTTTTTTTTAAGGAAGACATACAGATGGCCAACAGACACATGGAAAGATGCTCAACATCATTATTTATTAGGTAAATGTAAATCAAAACCATAATGAGATATCACTTCACACGTGTCAGAATGGCTAGGTGTAAAACACAAGAAGTGACAAGTGTCCATGAGGATGTGAGAAAAAGGAACCCTTGTACACTGTTGATAGGAATGTAAAGTATTATATCCAGTGTAGAAAACAGTATTGAAGTTTCTCAAAAAATTAAAAATAGAAATACCACATGATATTTTTGGTTGTTTACTCAAAGAAACCAAAGACACTAATTTAAAAAGATATATGCACCCCTATGTTTATTTCAGCATTATCTACAATGCCCATGATATGGAAGCAACCTAAGTGTCCAATCAATATATATGGATGGATAAAAAATATATAGTACACACACACACACACACACACACACACACACACACACCACAATGGAATATTACACAGCTATAAAAAGGATGAATCTTGTCATCTGCAACAACATAGATGAAACTAGAGTATATAATGCTAAGTGAAGTGAGGCATAGAAAGAAAGATTCAATATGGTTTCACTCATATGTGAAATCTAAGAAAATAAATGAATAAACAAACAAAAAGCAGAATCAGACTTAAAAATACAGAGAACAAACTGATGGTTGCCAGAGGGAAGGAAAATGGGAACATGGGCAAAATGGGTAAAAGGAAGTAGGAGATACAGGCCTCTAGTTATGGAATGAATAAGTCATAGAAGCAAAATATACAGATAGAGAATATAGTCAATGATATTAGTATAGCAAATTACGATGACAGATGGTAATTGCACTTGTGATATTAGCATAACATGTAGAGATATAGAATCCCTATTTTGTGCACCCAAAACTAATGTAATATTGTGTGTCAACTATACTCAAATAAAAATAAGTAAGTAAGTAAATAATATTTGTAAAAGCACTTTTTATATTATAATTTTGGAACAAAGTCTTAATTATTATGCTCACTTGAATATAAAAGTGAAGGGGTAAAGATTCGAATGGATTAAGATTTCTTTTTTTTTTTTTTTTAGAGTTTTTTTAAAGATTTTATTTATTTATTTCACAGGCAGAGAGACAGGCGAGAGAGAGAGGGAGAGGCAAGTTCCCTGCTAAGCAGAGAGCCCAATTTGGGGCTCGATCCCAGGACCCTGGGATCATGACCTGAGCTGAAGGCAGAGGCTTTAACCCACTGAGGCACCCAGGTGCCCAAGATTTCTTTTTTGAATAATTAAGCTCCTTTAATAGTTGGTTAATTGAAGTTGTCTTATTTTTATAAGCATTTGTTGTTCTCAGTCATCAATAAAGTTTAATAGGTCACTCAAGGACAGAATTCACTCTGTCCCCAGAATATTTCACTATATTGAGTTATTTTCAGAACTAAAAAGCTGGTGCAAAAAAGTCTGTTAATCAGCTATATAGTTTTAATAACTGTGATCTAAGCCTATTTAAAATTGTGAACAGTTAAGAAAAGTATCTGTGATATATCCAATTATTTGACTTTCCAAATTTAGTTTATTTTTCCTTTTTCTTTGAAGGGTATGGAGCTAAATTTGTTATAAACATATATTGAGTAACAAATAGATATAATTCTAAAAGTTTCACTTTGAGAATAAAAATTTAACATTTATGTTTCTCCTGCATCTGCCAAAATCTATGGAATCAGAATGTACTCATTCATACAACAGCAAAATCTTAATGTCCAACTCCTGTTTTACCTAATCTGTCCCTGAACCTATCAACTCTAATTTCCAACTGAATTTTGTTTTTCCATTCTCTGTCTATGCCACCACTGTCTTATTTGAGTTTTCATCATTTCTTTCACCTGGATAATTATAATAATTTCCTATTTGATGTAATTACCTCTAACTTTTTTCCCTCTTATCCATTTTTCAAAGTGCCACTAAAGTTGCACATTGAATCATGTCATATTCCTTTCTTATATATCCACACTTGCTTCCTATTCCATATATTCATCTAACACTATATTCCTCTTTAAGATCTGTAAGGCCACTCAGAATCTTGCCACAGCAGTATAGCTCAGTGGTAGAACATTTGACTGCAGAATCTTGCCACAGCTTATTTTTCCAGTTTCAGCATCATAAACAACAAATCCTCTGAACAATCAGAGTATTTGTTATATGTTTCTTTGACTGACCTGTTGAATTTTCTTTTCTTTTCCCACTTCCAGCCTAACGAAACCCTACTCCTCCATTAGAACATATATAAATGTCACTTCCTATGGGAATATTTTTCTGGCCAACTCCATGATTACAATTACTTCCTCCTTTCTTTGTGGATTCTCCAATATATCATCATGGTTGGTATTTCTGTATTTGTTTTGTAATTGCCTATTTATTTTTAGGTCAAATTTGGGTCAGAATCAGATGTCATGTTTTTTCCATAGCTATACCTTTTAGTCTGTGGTGCATATTTGGCCCATTGTGAGTATCTATTGTTGTTTGGAAAGAGGAATAATGAAAAAGTGAGCTCAAATGATCTGTAAAGAAGGAGAAGGAGATACGGCATGTGAAATGGTATCCTTCACAGAGTAGCATTTTTTTTATTTTATTTTCCCACAGCACTCTTGCCATTTGCAATAAGTCTCATCATTCATGGGTTGTTATTACTGAGGTCTTCACAGAAGAAATATTATTCCATTTCTGGCTGCTCTCTGCAGCACTTATACTTCGTTATTTCCCTGTGGACTTTGTGTCCTTCAGTTTTTCTCACACTCCTTTTTTCTTCAGTAGTATCTGTGATGAAGGACTGATGCCAAGTAATCAACTTCATTTCTTTTGGAAAAAAAAAAAAATCCCAGCCTGAACTGATGGTTTATTTTATAGACAAAAGCATCCCTCCATATTCTCTGCAAAACCTTAGAAGCATTTCAGCACAATGTAGTAAATATGCCAATTGATGAAATGCCAAAGCTCTATAATGGAAAACTAAGAAAAAGATAAAAATTCTTTTCACCTAAGAAATTGCTATTAGTTCAAGTAGCACTTAACAAGTGAAATGAATATGCCCTGGAGTAGAAATTTCATCTTTGGCAGCTGCAATACCTAAGACTCACTGGCTGTCCTTTGTTCCTGCTTATTCGGAGAGTCTTATTTTATAGGGAGGATGATTGAATTTGGTTGTAATTCCTCTTCTTTTTTTATAATCATAAAATGGGGTGTTGGGTGATCATATAGGGTTCTCCCACTTGAAAATTCCTCATTATTTAATGTAATGTCAGTTTAGCTTACAGAAATACCTTTTGTTTTCTGCTACCCAGTTTTATTCAACCAAAGTGCATGTTTATGATATAGAACAGAGAGGAAGTGAATGTGGGCATGGGGTTGAGGAGGCAAAACAGACGAGGTTGGCAGATGGTTAATGATCCTTCTAGCTATATCCTCAGGGATAAGATGTTTTAAAAAAGTACCTCAGTGTGTCATTATACAAGAAAAAAATAAAGAGGCAAGATAACCTGAGTTGAGGAAGGTATTGCAGCACTTAATTTACAGCTGTGGAAAGGTTTCTGATAACACTTTTTATGAGCAAAATTGTGTAAAATATATACATCTTCCATCTACTTCCACTTGAATAAAATATAATGAGTTCTGAGAGACAGAGAAGAGACTGTAGTCCCATTTAATTTGTAGCTAGATTATATGACACTGGATTGAGGACATCCCCTCAAAGTGCCTACTAGCAGTAAGTAGGGGTGGTTCTTTTGTGTATTAGCCATTCAGTGGGTGGATTCATTGTGAGGTCTCCAAATTTAGCAAATAAAAAGGAAGAATGCTTAGTTAAATTTGAATTCAGATGAAAAATAATTTTAAGTATAGTATGTCCTGTGAAATGTACTAAAGTATTCATTGATTATCAGGAATTCTCATTTAACTGGACCTTCTATATTTTATTAAGCAATTCCTTATTAAGACATTAGAAGTCTCTTAAATAGAGATTTTTTTCCTGTCCTGGAAGCATACATTCACACAAGATGAGTGAAGAATACCAGACATACTGAGCATAGAGGGTATTTTCCTCCAAACACCAGAGGTTTTTAGATAAAAAATATTATCAATTATACCTTGGTCTTCTTGAGCCTCAATATCTTAACTAGAAAGGCCAATATAAGACTGGTCACTGTTGGACACATATGCACCCTGAGACTCCCAAATAACTCACCCAAGCCTCTGCCCTGAAGGATCTCTTGTATGGAGACAAGGAGACATATTGAAGGATATTTATTGTATCATTGTTTATAAGAGTAAAAAATTGGAAACAGCTGGTTTGTCCATTGGTAGGAAAATACATGCAAACATATGGTCCATTATTTAATTTTGAACACAGGGGTAATGTGATTAATGTGTGGGCTCTGGATCTGGAGAGCTTAGATTCAAATTCTAGCTTTATCATTTACGACCCATGTAGCATTCTGTAAGTGGCTTACCCATCTGGATCATCTGTAAAATGACAATATTTTAAAAATATAAATAAAATATGTAATGTAAAATGAATTACAACATATAATATAAAGATATTCAAAGTCTGTCCCATAGGACTATTGTGAGGATACAGCAAATTAAATATACATGTATTTAACACAGTGCTTGACAACAAGATCACCTTGGAAACCTGGAAATATTAAATATTAGCTTCTATCAAAATGAAATATACAAAAGTAAAATAAATGAACAGAAAACATGATAGGTAGCATTCATGTGAAACAAAACAGACAAAGCAATGCTATAAATTATCTCATGCTTATGTATATAGTAAATATGTGAAACCATATATTAAATGATAAATACAAAATTATGATGGTAGATGTCCCTGAGAATTGAGGGAGGGGCCAGTTTAGGGAATAAAATAGTTATTTATAAAGTTGTAAGTAATTTACTTAGAAAACCCGAGGACAAAATCATAAAATGTTAATGTTTGCTTATTTTTGGTTTATGGATATTTGTTATAGCCTAAGCAGTTTGCTGTATGTTCAAATGAATTCAAAAGTAGACCGTGTATAGATAAAAAGACTTGTAGTCCAATGAAAGTTCTTTGTTAAAGTGTTAATTTTTAAATGATGTCTGCTGAATTAATGTACAGATGTGATACTGAAGAATCTTATCAAATAATTTAAGATATCTAACATTCATTGAAGGTCTAATATATGCCAAGTGCGTTTTTAACACAACCATGATGTGAATTGGATTTTGTTGTTTCCACTTAAGTTATGAGGCTGAAGGGTAACTTTGCTAATTGCCAGTGTAAGAGGTAAGAAAGTTGGGAAGCATATCTGTCTGCCTTACTTCAGAATTTATTCTCTTTTAATTTCATTTAATGCATCCTAGTTTTACAAATGTTTATCTCTCCCAGTTATCATAGACTGGTAATCTGCTTTTAGAAATTTTATTTTCCTATAATTAAAACTTGTTAAAATTATGCATGATTTGTATGATATATATGTGTGTATATATATAGTTATTTTCAGTTCTACCCAGGCTATTAGCAGTTTTTTCACATGACCTGTCAGGCTTTCAGGGGTAAGGAACATAATTTAAAACACAGAGGGAGTAAGCAATTCAGTTTAGCATAGGATTTGGGGTCAGGATCTTTCTGGCATGTGGTATTTGAGTTTAAGACCAATACCACATGAAGTCCTATTTTTAAACAGAAAAAAAAAACACATTAAACTATATTCTGTAGTTATATTTTTACCAAATGTTTAGTTAGTTTTAGCCTTTAGGGTTTGTTTCTGAAATAGGTGCTTCTGATATTGCAGAAAAATATCCTGCTTAATGAAGACGCCAACTAGTATGTGACATAACCTCTATATGTACTACATACACCCATAAAACACAAAGAATGAGGCTTACTGATGAGATCTATGTGCAGAGCTTTAAAAATGTTTAAAAATGTTTGATTTTGACTTTCATTAAAAAAAACTTTTCATTTGTTATCACATACAAAGCAGATAACCATAAAATTTAATGTCAGCAACAGAATTAATTGATCATATTTCATAAACAGATTCTAAATGCACAATCTTCAGACAGAATAGGATAGGAGATGATAATGAAATGCATCTAAATGTGTAGTATTTAAGAAGAAGAGATGTACTCATTTAAACATTTGAGAATGAGGGGGGGAAAAAGACATAGATGTCCAATCCTTTGCTTAGTTTTGAATGCTGGAGATAAGTACAAATTGAATAATATAATAAGTAATGGATAATGTTTTTGCACATGCATGATTTTTGAGTGCTTTCCAAAAAGCTTAAAATTGTAAAATTTTTGAAATAGGACAAGTTCTAAGAAGAACTAAAAACTAAATAATACTGGAGAACAATCTCCTTATATTTTAAAAAGGTCATAATCCTTCTTCAAATAAAATTATTGAAGATACTTCTCAGATGTTTCTTCTTCTAGACTTAATTTTTAGTGAAAAAAAGATGATGGGGCTTCTTTTATAATATAATGCCTGAAAAAAGTTCCAAGGGATTTGAAGTTTATTGACATGCATGATTTACTTTTTTAAAATCTATATTGAGATCTATATTTATATTGACTAGTGTAAATGTGTGGCTAAAAGTAACTAACAATGGATGTGAGCCCAGTAGCATTGCATGCATAAGAAGTAAAGGAATGATTATGCTTCACTTTGTAAAAACTTAATTTTTTTTTTCTGTGAGTTAAAATCTTGCTTGAAGCCAGATATGCAATATGATAGTTGAAGTTTCAGGAAATTCAAGTAAATCATTCATTTATTTTTTAATAAAATTATTTAAACTAATGTTTACTGGTGCCTGGGTGGCTCAATCCTTGAGCTTCTGCTCTTGGCTCAGGTCAAGATCCCTGCTCAGCAGCCTGCTTCTTGCTCTCCCGCTCTCCCTGCTTACGTTCCCTCTCTTGCTGTCTTTCTCTGTCAAATAAATAAATAAAATCTTTAAAAAATAAGTAAGTAAATTAATGTTTAATTTTTACATTATTTGAGCCAAAGAATGGAATTAAACTTACTCTAATAAATAACTTATACAACTTAAAAAACTTAATATCAAAATATTAAATAGATTGGATAATAAAATATTAGCATACATGTATTCTTTGATAGGAAAGAAATGAGCATTTATTCATCAATTTATTTCATTTCTTATAACCTGTCAAGAAAAATAAGTTCTTGTAACTCACTTGAAGTAGAAGAGAATGGAGACGTGAAATTGCTGTTTTTCTTTAAATCATCCTTCTGCATTTCTAAATTTTGATTTGAAAAATGAGGTGGTATCCATATCTAAGAAAAGTAAATAAAGAAGGACAAGTAAATTCTTCATTTGTACAAATTATTTTAGAATACCATTAAAATAGAGTTGGTATTTTATTTTTGTGAGAAATCAGTTTTCATATCTATAGTCATTATCTTTTTCTTTTGTAATGCTTATTATTGTTAAATAGAGTCTAGATAAATAAATTTTAGTATTTGTATTGTATCTGCTGTTCATCTGCCTTCATATCCTTGGGAGACTATTAATATACCAAAGAGAAAATAATAGAATATTGAAATAGATTTTCATTGTATGGATAATTCATTTAGTCTGGGGTTACAGGAAAAATATACTCACCTATTATATGAGAATAAAATATATTCAAGGAATAAAATATATGATGACATAATTTCTATATCAGAACATGAAGTATGTATGTAAAATTGCACAAAATTAAAAAAAAACTGAAAATGCAAAAATACTTTAATGAGAGGGAAGAAGAGTTAATTACATGACCATAAAATCTCACATAATTTTGTTCATCTTCACAAATTTTTTCTAAAATTTTTTTTTTAAAGATTTTAGTTATTTATTTGACAGACAGAGATCACAAGTAGATAGAAAGGCAGGCAGAGAGAGAGAGGAGGAAACAGGCTCCCTGCGGAGCAGAGAGCCCTATGTGGGACTTGATCCCAGGACCCTGGGATCATGACCTGAGCCAGAGGCAGAGGCTTTAACCCACTGAGCCACCCAGGTGCCCCAAATTTTTTCTAAAATTCTAAATAGTATATTTTGTGAGGATAAGCATTATATTTGTCTTATTCTTTATTATTTGTCCCCAGCACCTGTGACAGGACTTGACACATAGTAAACAGTCAGTAAATGAAAGAAATATACATCAGAGTTTTTCTTGTACAAATATACACACATATGTATGCACATGTTGTTTTAAGTTTGGACAGGGAGTACACAGTAGAATAATTTTTAAATTCTCCATATACTGTGCTCGCTTCGGCAGCACATATACTAAATTCTCCATATACTTACTGGTAGATTATTCTTATAAAATTTTGAGCAATTTTAATAATTCTCTTCTTGTGAAACTAGATTTATTTTTTTTAGATTTATTTTAGTTTTAGATTATTAACTGTTTTGCATAAAAACTTTCTGAGCATAGGGTAAAAGAAGGATCTTTCTTTTTTAAACTTGTCAGTCCATTTTGAATGCATTAAACTGTACAGTATATGCCACAATTGGGAAGGTTCTTTAATTGATGCTAGGTGATGAAGCTTTATCATTTAGTTTAATGAAATTATAGTGTGGGCTAGTAAGTAATCTGTTTAATTACAATTCTAAATTAATTCCATTAATGAAATATATCTGTGCATATTGTCCCTGTGCTTAGGCTGTGATTGTCCATTATCATTCTTTTACCAGCTCTGTGAATTATTGAGTTTCACTAATTAAATTTCATATTATGAGGTGTACATTAGGAAGTATGGAGGAAAATGCATCTTCTTTTTTCATGGAGATGATTTCTTGATTATTGTTTAGGGCCTACATAACAAATATATAATCATCACAAAATTTTGTTTGATTTTAGAAACATTCAGTACAACCAAAATATAACCTAGAAAATGAATTTCAAAGAACTTAATTCATATTGTGATACTATCTAACTGACCTCTAATTTACGGTCTGTTCTTTTTAATGGAATACAAATTTATTACCGAAAGATCAGAGTCCACATTAACAGCTACACTCATTATTGTGATAATAACCCAGTAGTGTGATTTGCAAGGAAAAGTGAAGTGTCAGTGAAAAAAATTCCAGATAATGACTCTTCACAGTGATCAAGAGTGTAATTTATTGTCTTTATATTAATTTCAGGAATTCTAAATGCAGAACTTTTAACATTTAAACATGGTCTTCTCTCAATTTTTATCTTTTACAATCCTCGAAAACATGTGCAGCTAGATCACAAATTCAGGGGATTTTCATTTCATTCTAAAACGACCATCTCAGAATTTTTATTCCTGATTTTCTCACAAGGGCACAGGAGAAATCAGCACAAAATTAGAATGAGCTGATGTATGCAGGTTTTCTTATCAATTGTCTCTGTACATAGAGATGATACATATCCACCATTCTCTAATAATTATAGTTTAGGAATAAATTCCTCCTTTTAAGCCTATGTTTGAACCAGTGTCCTGATGGGTCTATCTCACAAGCCATGCAACAATAACATAAAATAAGATTAAAACATCTAAATGAGGAAATTCAAGTAAATATTGCCATTTAGTAATAAAATGATATAAAGTGCATGCCTTTAAACTTTTGCATGAAGGAGGAACTTTTAGGAAGGATCATTTAGTTCAACTATATGAGGGTGTTTTCTAGTTTGCCAGATAGCTATTGGTTTTTAACATCCATTTTATTTCTGTCTTACATCCATTTCTGTTAAATGAACAATATTTTCAACTGCATTAATATATCAAAGTTATTGATTCCTTCAAAGTGAATTGCATAAATGTTTCACTTCAAAGCATTTTAATACATACATAATATTTCTCAGTCTCCACACCATGAATAACTAGTGATCTTTATGCTGCTGCTTGTTCCAATATTGCTTTCACTTTACAATTAGGTACCATTCCACAGAGGGCTACTGTGAATGTGGATGGCCCAATCTTTGGCAAGTATACACACAATTAAAGTCAAGGCTACCTTCCTGTCACCCAAGGTACAGAGAGATGCATTAAAACTAACAAAGCGATAAAAGGGGCCTGAAATTGAAGCAGTTTAAGAAATGACAGTTTAATGAAAGCAGTGTAAAAATACTATCACACTGATGGAAAACATCTGTCCTCCACAAATCTTGAATGATAGAAGGTTGTGTGGCTCTTGAGGAATGTGTTGCCAGCCTATGGTTATATCAACAGCAGGTCAGGCATGGCTTGTCTCTTTAATACCATAGTTATAACTGTCCAAATGTATACCATTTCACCTGATACTTTGGCTTCAGCATCACAATAGGTCACTTTAAAGTTATTTTCACTGCTTGTTGGGCTTTTCTTTCTTTCTTTCTTTCTTTTTTTTTTTTTTAAAGACTGTTGGATTTTTCAATGGAGTGTGGGAATAATGCTACTGAACTATAAGGAAAAAGAAAATAAATGTATCATTGAGAGCTGTTTATAAAGGAAAAAAGTTTATAAGTACTTTAATTCTAGTTATTGTAATAATCAAAATGGAACATACCCTTCTATGATTTAGTAAAATCATAGTTGTAATCACCAGTTCGTGGTTTCTTCTGTTTTTATTATAGCAGGTGAATGGTTATAACAAGAGTGCATTAGAGATTGTGATTGTGTGAGGAAAGGGTTAATGTGTTTCTACATGGTTTGTAAATTACCATGACAGACTTTCACAAGAGAGAAGAGAAAAATTTGTTTATATTTCAAACTCGCAATAAGCAAGTGGATTAGTCTCATGCCCCAAATTTGGAAGAAAATGAAAGCTAATACTTTCAGTTAAAGATCATTATATTTTCTTTGCCTCTTATCCATTAAGAAGTAATTTTTGAAATCAAATTTTGCAGGTGAAAAGCCTATAATGTGGAATAAAAAATTTCCTTGGAGATAAGAAAAAAAAATTGAATTGCTTCTCACCTGCAAAAGTAGTTAATCTAGGTGCTATTCAGACATGCTAAATGTTTAGTTATATGTGAGTTTAAAATAAATGTGTTTTCATTCTTCAAGGAGTTCATCTCTCCATTTATTCCATCGCTGGCAATGTTTTCCTATTTTTCCCCCTAGGATGAATTTAGCAGGTCTATCACGGCATCTTTAATCATTTATTCAGACTTGTCTATCACATCTAGAATTGCATTCCAAAAGTGCCCGTGAGTTGGAGAGTAGGATGAGGAAGGGCAGGAATATACAAGTATGGTAGCTATGTACAAAATATGACTTTCCGGGGCACCTGAGTGGCTCAGTGGGTTAAAGCCTCTGCCTTTGGCTCAGGTCATGATCCCAGGGTCCTGGGATCGAGTCCCACATCGGGCTGTCTGCTCAGCGGGGAGCCTGCTTCTCCCTCTCTCTCTGCCTGCCTCTCTGCCTACTTGTGATCTCTCTCTCTCTCTGTCAAATAAATAAATAAAATCTTTAAAAAAATATGACTTTCCTATTTATGTGTCTCAGTATTTTTTAACAGATCATGAAAATTGGTATCATAATTTGCATGGTTTTAGGTTATTAGTCTCTTTTCTGTGATCCATAATATTGTTATTATAGGAAAACTTTCCCTATATAAATTCAGACGCACTTACCTTTTACCTGAATAACTGGGTTACTCATAGACTGGGCCACATTTGTTCTGGTGCCCTCAGGAAACCTTGTATTGGTGAAAACCTTATTTCAGAGGGAAGTTCACTTGAGTTTTCTAGGTTAGATACAATAGTGATTTACATGTTCAAATCATTTGATGAAATAGCAGCTATTTGGAGACTTCCCAACATTTTTATATTATATAGTAAAAATGTTTTTTGTAAGTCACTACAGTTATAAGTGGACTTACCCAAGTGTGAAACTAGGTCATATTTCATATCAACATATTTGAATTCACATCTATAATTCTACCCAACAATGTATTTTCCAAAACAAATATGGCTTAATATTGAGGTACAAATTACCCTTCATTTTTAGAAACTAAAACTCTATGGAGGATTTAAATTTAAAAATGCTAGTATTTCTCGTCTTACACATACTATTAAAAGGAACTTTTTATCCAGCACTCCTCCATTTCCAATGATATTTAAATTTTCATGATGTATCAGGAAGAAAAACTTAACTTGGTGCTAAATATCTTTAAACAACACTGTAATATCTGAGCTTTAGGTCAGAGCAGTTTGTAGTATTTGTCAATTCAAGTGAAATGGTTTTTCTGAAAGCGTGTCAATCAAAAATAGAATATATTTGGTTTATAAATAAGCTATTAGTTTTATAGAGCTATATTTAAACATAAATGGAGGTAAGGAAAAATCTAAGAACTGTTGTTAAGCAGTGATATCCTGTGGCTGCCATTTCAGTGTGATAATGTTAAACATAAAAAACAATAATTAAATATATTCTAAAATTCTATTATTTCACCTCTGCTTCAGTTATACTAACATTTCCATCAGAATTATAAGGGTGCCTGGCTGGCTCAGTTGGTAGAGCATGGAACTCTTGATCTTGGGGTCATGAATTCAAGCCTCATGTTTCATTTCTCTTTTCATTTCCTAGTAAAATTCTTGGTTCTTTCCTTAGCTGGTATGATAATGTGACAGTCTGCCACCTGATCCTTACCATTTAGCATTCTTTTTTACAAAATTAAAGATTTGTAATTTCAAGTAAGCCTAGTAAGTCTTGTTTCATTCGAAGTAACCTGTAATCTAGATTTTGACTTTTCACTAATATGTTAGTTTGTTTTTTTTTTTACAATATAATTTTTTATTTTTTATAAACATATATTTTTATCCCCAGGGGTACAGGTCTGTGAATCACCAGGTTTACACACTTCACAGCACTCACCAAAACACATACCCTCCCCAATGTCCATAATCCCACCCCCTTCTCCCAAACCCCCTCCCCCCAGCAACCCTCAGTTTGTTTTGTGAGATTAAGAGTCACTTATGGTTTGTCTCCCTCCCAATCCCATCTTGTTTCATTGATTCTTCTCCTACCCACTTAAGCCCCCATGTTGCATCACCACTTCCTCATATCAGGGAGATCATATGATAGTTGTCTTTCTCCGCTTGACTTATTTCGCTAAGCATGATACGCTCTAGTTCCATCCATGTTGTCGCAAATGGCAAGATTTCATTTCTTTTGATGGCTGCATAGTATTCCATTGTGTATATATACCACATCTTCTTGATCCATTCATCTGTTGATGGACATCTAGGTTCTTTCCATATTTTGGCTATTGTGGACATTGCTGCTATAAACATTCGAGTACACGTGCCCCTTTGGATCACTACGTTTGTATCTTTAGGGTAAATACCCAATAGTGCAATTGCTGGGTCATAGGGCAGTTCTATTTTCAACATTTTGAGGAACCTCCATGCTGTTTTCCAGAGAGGTTGCACCAGCTTGCATTCCCACCAACAGTGTAGGAGGGTTCCCCTTTCTCCACATCCTCGCCAGCATCTGTCATTTCCTGACTTGTTGATTTTAGCCATTCTGACTGGTGTGAGGTGATATCTCATTGTGGTTTTGATTTGTATTTCCCTGATGCTGAGTGATATGGAGCACTTTTTCGTGTGTCTGTTGGCCATCTGGATGTCTTCTTTGCAGAAATGTCTGTTCATGTCCTCTGCCCATTTCTTGATTGGATTATTTGTTCTTTGGGTGTTGAGTTTGCTAAGTTCTTTATAGATTCTGGACACTAGTCCTTTATCTGATATGTCATTTGCAAATATCTTCTCCCATTCTGTCAGTTGTCTTTTAATTTTGTTAACTCTTTCCTTTGCTGTGCAAAAGCTTTTGATCTTGATGAAATCCCAATAGTTCTTTTTTGCGCTTGCTTCTCTTGCCTTTTGCGTTGTTCCTAGGAAGATGTTGCTGCGGCTGAGGTCGAAGAGGTTGCTTCCTGTGTTCTCCTCAAGGATTTTGATGAATTCCTTTCGCACATTGAGGTCCTTCATCCATTTTGAGTCTATTTTCGTGTGTGGTGTAAGGAAATGGTCCAATTTCATTTTTCTGCATGTGGCTGTCCAATTTTCCCAGCGCCATTTATTGAAGAGGCTGTCTTTTTTCCATTGGACATTCTTTTCTGCTTTGTCGAAGATTAGTTGACCATAGATTTGAGACACAACAAAGGCAGTCCTGAGAGGAAAATATATAGCGGTACAAGCCTTTCTCAAGAAACAAGAAAGGTCTCAGGTACACAATCTAACCCTACACCTAAAGGAGCAGGAGAAAGAACAATAAAGAAACCCTAAGCCTAGCAGGAGAAGAGAAATCATAAAGATCAGAGCAGAAATCAATGAAATAGAAACCAAAAAAATAATAGAACAAATCAACGAAAGTAGGAGCTGGTTCTTTGAAAGAATTAATAAAATTGATAAACCCCTGGCCCGACTTATCAAAAAGAAAAGAGAAAGGACCCAAATAAATAAAATCATGAATGAAAGAGGAGAGATCACAACTAACACCAAAGAAATACAAACTATTATAAGAACATACTATGAGCAACTCTACGGCAAAAAATTTGACAATCTGGAAGAAATGGATGCATTCCTAGAAACATATAAACTACCACAACTGAACCAGGAAGAAATAGAAAGCCTGAACAGACCCATAACCAGTAAGGAGATTGAAACAGTCATTAAAAATCTCCAAACAAACAAAAGCCCAGAGCCAGACGGCTTCCCGGGGGAATTCTACCAAACATTTAAAGAAGAACTAATTCCTATTCTCCTAAAACTGTTCCAAAAAATAGAAATGGAAGGAAAACTTCCAAACTCATTTTATGAGGCCAGCATCACCTTGATCCCAAAACCAGACAAGGATCCCAGCAAAAAAGAGAGCTATAGACCGATATCCTTGATGAACACAGATGCGAAAATACTCAACAAAATACTAGCCAATAGGATTCAACAGTACATTAAAAAGATTATTCACCACGACCAAGTGGGATTTATTCCAGGGCTGCAAGGTTGGTTCAACATCCGCAAATCAGTCAATGTGATACAACACATCAATAAAAGTAAGAACAAGAACCATATGATACTCTCAATAGATGCTGAAAAAGCATTTGACAAAGTACAACATCCCTTCCTGATCAAAACTCTTCAAAGTGTAGGGATAGAGGGCACATACCTCAA
Source organism: Mustela nigripes (assembly GCF_022355385.1). Taxonomy (NCBI): domain Eukaryota; kingdom Metazoa; phylum Chordata; class Mammalia; order Carnivora; family Mustelidae; genus Mustela; species Mustela nigripes. The sequence goes on from NC_081568.1 coordinate 125,574,662, forward strand.
TATCATCAAAGCCATCTATGAAAAACCCACCGCAAATATCATTCTCAATGGAGAAAAACTGAAAGCTTTTCCGCTAAGGTCAGGAACACGGCAGGGATGTCCATTATCACTACTGCTATTCAACATAGTACTAGAGGTCCTAGCCTCAGCAATTAGACAACAAAAGGAAATTAAAGGCATCCAAATTGGCAAAGAAGAAGTCAAATTATCACTCTTCGCAGATGATATGATTCTATATGTGGAAAACCCAAAAGACTCCACTCCAAAACTGCTAGAACTTATACAGGAATTCAGTAAAGTGTCAGGATATAAAATCAATGCACAGAAATCAGTTGCATTTCTCTACACCAACAGCAAGACAGAAGAAAGGGAAATTAAGGAGTCAATCCCATTTACAATTGCACCCAAAACCATAAGATACCTAGGAATAAACCTAACCAAAGAGACACAGAATCTATACTCAGAAAACTATAAAGTACTCATGAAAGAAATTGAGGAAGACACAAAGAAATGGAAAAATGTTCCATGCTCCTGGATTGGAAGAATAAATATTGTGAAAATGTCTATGCTACCTAAAGCAATCTACACATTTAATGCAATTCCTATCAAAGTACCATCCATCTTTTTCAAAGAAATGGAACAAATAATTCTAAAATTTATATGGAACCAGAAAAGACCTCGAATAGCTAAAGGGATATTGAAAAAGAAAGCCAACGTTGGTGGCATCACAATCCCGGACTTCAAGCTCTATTACAAAGCTGTCATCATCAAGACAGCATGGTACTGGCACAAAAACAGACACATAGATCAATGGAACAGAATAGAGAGCCCAGAAATAGACTCTCAAATCTATGGTCAAATATGTTAGTTTTTTTCTGTTGCAATTTTTCTTTAAGCCTTCTTCCCGTGAGCTAGAAAGTAAACAAGTGTTTTATACAAATTTCCTATCTTCACACAGAGAGTATGGTATAGAGTGTATAGTTTTAGTCCAATATACCCAGCTTGAAATCCTACATCTCTTCATAGCATTGGTGCAAGGCCTAAAATGCAGTGAGTCTCCTTAGTTTCAGTTTTTTTCCTCTACTACATCCACTTCATCCCCTATCATTATTTGCAGGGTGCAGACACATGCAGTCTGCATATACAGAGGTCTGCATATTGCAAATAACCTTTATGGCATTATGATTTCACTACTGCCAAGATGAACCTCATATACATGACAGATACAAATTCACTTTTCACTGTATCATTCATACAAACAAAAGGAAGTATCATTTTCCAATTCCTATTTTTCTTTTAACCCTAAAAATTTGGTTAATATGTGAGGTTTTGGCCTTATCTCTAATGAAGTCATAATAATAACCTACTTCTTCAGATTATTATGATGTTAACTTCCACAGCCCTCTCTGAGACTACTGATTAAGTAAGCAATTTTCATGTACATTATTATGCTTTGTTTCAAGGGTGCCAGAAGCCCTATGGGCATCCTCAACTCAATCTAAGGAGATTAAGACAGTGAATATCACATTGCATATTGCCAATCTAGAATCACTTAGACCCATTAATTATTTACAGCAAACACACCCAGAGAAAACACTCCATGTGTGATTCTAAAGCAGAAGCTCTCACTTGCAGAATGCTCCCTGAAGCAGACACTAGAGAGCAGATACAAGAGGGAGGCAGTAGTAATAGATGCAGGGACATTTTAATTTGTTTAAATTAGCACTTAAATCTTTCATAATAATGTTTAAAACCTGGTTTTTAAAATAACTTCTACGTGAAATTTCACAGTAAATAATCATATCCTTAACACACTGGCCATCCAAAGAAAAGTGGGAATAGAAATTAAATTAAAAAATAAAGACTAATTTCTACTGCAGTTGAACCTTAAAAGCAGTTTGTTACTAAAATAGTTATTTTTAATGTATCTACTCATTATTGGGGAACAATTAGTATAGTTCCAATTTAGGGGACTTTTTTGTTGGTATTGTGGATCTTTTTTTTTTTTTTTTTAGTTTAAATTCAATTATCCAACATATAATGCATCATTAGCTTTGATATAGTGTTCAATGTTTCATTAGTTGTGTATAGGACTTTCTCTATTTCACTCTGAATATAGATTCTTTATAAACAAAGATATGGCACAGTTTCTGGTATTGTAATTTTTCTTTTGATAAATTATTTAATGGTACTCTGTCATGAAAAACCATCTGTTCCTTTCCTTTGTTTACCTCCTTTAAACTGTAAAGTCAAATACACCTGGCAATTTTAGTAACCAGGAGATTTTAGTCAATTATTGGAACCAATCCCACATTTTACGGCAGGGAAATGTTGCTCACTAAAGAGACATTGTATTCCTTCCTAATTTATCTAGTTATACCTCCCTAAATAATTAATAGCCCAACACTATATTGAAGGTCTATAAGTCCCTTTTAATTAGTCCCTCTTTATACGTAGTTCTCTCTTATTTGGGGAGCTTTTCTCCCACCTGGGAAATGTTACGGCGTCTAGTACACGATGTTCTATGAGCAAAATGGATTAATCTCCATATCTCTTGGGGGAAATAGCTGTTTGTCAAGTCAGAATTTCATATTTTCTCTGACCAATCTAAGTATAGGTAAATGTAACTAGTCTTGCCCAAAATACAAATTTCAAGTGCAGTTTAAGCCATGTGGTTCATTTTTTGTTCTATGTCTCAGCTTTGGCAAAGTGTAAAAGAGCAAAGCTTCTCACAAAAGCTATGTAATTTAAATTCTAGCAACCAGTTTGTTGATATGGGACTTATATGTTTTTAAAACTCAGACTTTAATCTGTAGGACAATTGTATTTCTATAAACATGATGGTCATTTAAAAAGTAGTGTACATGACTATCAGAATGTGGTTACCTTGCTGTCTAGTGATTTTACCTATAATTTATAAAAGATATTTTTAATTCCTGTGGCTATTAAATAAAGCCACATTCTGGTAAGCATTCTGACAAAGGAGATAATTTACTTTTTTGTTTAGAGAGAAAGTGTGTGAAAGACAGCAAAGTGTAAGATATAGCTATAGCTCCTTCTTTTAATTACTCAACATGCTAACACCAGCATTAGACTGATCAGGAAAGTATAAAGTTACCTTTCTTCCAGTCTGTGTCTTTGTATGGGTCTGAGCACACATGCACCTAGAAAGCTAGTCTTTCTCTGTAGAGAAACGTATTTATTTGTTTCAGCATTTCTGATAGTATTTATAACTATTGGGTATTACGTTTAGTCAAAAAATTGGTGTTCCTCGGGTGCCTGGGTGGCTCAGTGGGTTAAGCCGCTGCCTTCGGCTCAGGTCATGATCTCAGGGTCCTGGGATCGAGTCCCACATCGGGCTCTCTGCTCAGCAGGGAGCCTGCTTCCTCCTCTCTCTCTCTGCCTGCCTCTCTGCCTACTTGTGATCTCTCTCTGTCAAATAAATGAATAAAATCTTTAAAAAAAAAAAAAAAGAAAGAAAAAATTGGTGTTCCTCATTTTGCCTGTTTTAATAAATCAGTGTGTGCCTGCCTATTTCTTTCAGAAAGGGAATAAGCACAAGAGTGAAAATTAAAGTGAGAGAGGGAAAGAGAGAGAGAATAAATAACTGCAAATCATTTCCAGTGACAATGAGTATCATTAATTTTATGTATAATGTAATGATATATAGTGATATAATTGCATACTCCATGTAGGGATTTTTTTAAAGATTTATTTATTCACTTTGAAGAGACAGAGAGAGAGAGAGCCAGTGCACACAAGTTGGTGGGAGGGGGGTGCCCAGAGAGAAAGAATCTTCCAGCAGACTCCTCACTGAGCAATGGAGCCAGATGTGGGGCTTGATCTCAAGACCCATGAGATCGTGGCTTGAACCAAAACCAAGAGCTGGACTTAACCAACCGAACTATCCAGAACAACCTACACAATACTAAAGTAATATAAAATTGAAAGACTGACACTTCGGGTGCATGGGTGGCTCGGTGGGTTAAGCCTCTGCCTTCGGCTCAGGTCATGATCTCAGGGCCCTGAGATTGAGCCCCACATCGGGCTCTCTGCTCAGTAGAGATTCTGTTTCAACCCCCCCCCACCTGCCTCTCTGCCTACTTGTGGTCTCTCTCTCTCTCTGTTAAATAAATAAATAAAATTATTAAAATCATTAAAAGAAAAAAAAGAAAAGAAAGACTGACACTACACAACTTAAAGACTGACTGTAAAGCTACAGTTATCAAGATGCTGTGGTATTGATAGTTAGATCAATGGGACAGAATGGAGAACTCCAAATAACTACTGTCAATTGATCTTTGACAAAGAAGTTAAGACAATATAGTGGAGCAAAGATGGTCTCTTCAACAAAGTGGTGCTAGAACAACTAGACATCTACAGGCAATCAAAATAATAAAATAATAATAATAAATATATAAAAATATATATTACATATTATAAAATAATATATAATACATATTTTAGATTATTTTTATTATTATATTTATATGTAAATATATATTATATATTATTTATATTAAATTATTATTAATAATCAAATAATATTAATTATTTCAACATTATTTTAAATTATTAAATTTAATAATTATTTAAATTATTAAAATATTAAATTATTAAAATGATTATTTTTAAATTTTAATATTATTTTTAAAATAATATTATGATTAAATATCATTTATATTAAATAATATATTATATATTTATATATATTATATATTTACATATACTATATAATACATTATATGTTATATTTATAATTATAAATATATAATTATATATTTACATATAAATATAATAATAAAAAATAATCTAGACACAGATCCTACACCCTTCCCAAAACTTGGCTCTAAATTGATTGTAGATCTAAATGGAAAACACCAAACTGTAAAACTCCTACAAGATGGTACAGGGCACGACCTTGGGTATGGCGATGACTTCTTAGTTGTAACATTAAAGGCACAGTCCATGAAAGAAAGAACTAAGAAGTTGCACTTCATTAGAATTAAAAAATCTTACACTCTACACAAGACAGTGTCATGAGAATGAGAAGACAAGTCACAGACTGGGAGAAAATATTTGCAAAAGTTTGCTAAAAGTCTGTGATACCAAATAGATGAAGAATTCTTAGAATTCAACAATAAGAAAACAAACCACCTGATTTAAAAAAAAAAATGGGCCAAAGACCTTAACTATCCCCAAAAATTCATATGTTGAAATCTAATCCCCAATGTGATAGTATTTGGAGGTGGAACTTTGGGGAGGTGATCAGGTCATGATGATAGAGTCCTCATGAATGAAATTAATGCTCTTACAAAAGATTTCCCAGAGAACTCTCTTCTTCTTCTACCATGCAAGGATATAGTGAGAAAGAAGATGGCCATCTATGAACCAGCAAACTGGCTCTCAGAAGACACCAAATCTGGAGCCTTGGTCTTAGATTTCCAAGCTTCCAGAATTATATGAAATAATTGTTTGTCATTTAAGAAACCCAGTCTAATCCAGATGGCCAACAGACACACAAAAAAGTGCTCCGTATCACTCAGCACCAGGGAAATACAAATCAAAACCACAATGAAATACTACCTCACACCAGTCAGAATGGCTAAAATTAACAAGTCAGGAAACGACAGATGTTGGAGAGGATGCGGAGAAAGGGGAACCCTCCTACACTGTTGGTGGGAATGCAAACTGGTGCAGCCACTCCAGAAAACAGCATGGAGGTTCCTGAAAAAGTTGAAAATAGAGCTACCCTGTGACCCAGCAATCACACTACCAGATATTTACCCTAAAAATACAAATGTAGTGATCCAAAGGGGCATGTGCACCCAAATATTTATAGCAGCAACATCCACAATATTGTGTGTGTATACACACACACACACACGTGCGCGCGCGCACACACAGAATGGAATACTATGCAGCCATCAAAAGAAATGAAATCTTGCCATTTGCAATGACATGAATAGAACAGAGGGTATTATGCTGAGTGAAATAAGTCAATCAGAGAAAGACAATTATCATATGATCTCCCTGATATGAGAAATTTGAGAGGCAGAGTCGGGGATTTGGGAGGTAGGGAAGGAAAAAATGAGACAAGATGGAATCGGGTGGGAGACAAACCATAAGAGACTCTTAATCTCACAAAGCAAACAAGGTTGATGGGGGAAGGGGGGGTATGGAGAGGGGGATTGGGTTATGGACATTGGGGAGGATATGTGATATGGTGAGTGCTGTGAACTGTGTAAGCCTGATGATCCACAGACCTATAGTCCTGGTGCAAATAATACATTATATGTTAATAAAAATAATTAATTTTTTTAAAAAAAGAAAAAAAACAGTCTACAGTATTTTTCCTGTAGCAGCCTGAACAGGCTGAGAGAAATATCATTTTAAAAGATATGCAGGGGCGCCTGGGTGGCTCAGTGGGTTAAGCCTCTGCCTTAAGCTCAGGTCATGATCCTGGGGCCCTGGGATTGAGCCTTGCATTGGGATCTCTGCTCAGCGTGGAACCTGCTTCCCCCTCTCCCTCTGCCTGCCTCTCTGCCTAGTTGTGATCTCTGTTTGTCAAATAAATAAATAAAATCTTTTTTAAAAAAATAAAAATAAAAAAATAGAAAGGTATGCAGATGGCAAATAAGCCTATGAAAGGATGCTTCCTATAATGTTCATCAGGGAAATACAAATTAAAACAACAATAAAATGCCATTATTCCTTAAAATGGTCAAAATCTAGAACACTGAGAACACAAATGCTGGTTATGATATGGAACAACAGGCACTGTCATTCATTGCTGAACATGGTACAGCCACTTTAGAATAGGGCTTTGTGATTTCTTATAACATTAAAACGTATTCTTATTATATGATCCAGCAATCACCCTGTTTTCTATTTACCCAAAGGAGTTAAAACCACACAAAAACCTGCACAGAAATGTTTATAGCAGTTTTGCTCACGATTGCCAAAACCTGGAAGCCACCAAAATCTGCATTAGTAGGTGAGTAGATAAATGTGGTACATCCAGACAATGGAATATTATTTAGGTCTGTAAAGAAATAAGCTATCAAGCATGAGAAGACATACAGGACCCTTAAATATGTCTTACTAAACGAAAGAAACTAATCTGAAATTTATATGCTGTATGATCCCAACTATATGACATTCTGGGAAAGGCAAAGCCATAGAGACAGTAAAACAGGTCAGTTTTGGCAGAGGTCAATGTGCTGGGCGGAGGAGAATGAACAGGCAGAATACAGAGGATGTTTTGGACAGTGAAAATACTCCATATGGTACCATAATGATAGATACATGTCATCATACAGTTGTGCAAAACCATACAATGTGCAAAACCAAAAATGAATTAAAATGTAAAATGTGAACATGGGTGATTATCCCTATCAAGGCAGGTTCAGGAGTTGTAACAAATGTACCCTCTAGTGGAGGATGTTGGTAATGGGGGCGAGCTATGCACATGAGAGGGGAATATATGAGAAATCTCTGTACCTCCATTCAGTTTTGCTGTGAACCTTAAATTGTCCTAAAAAATGGCCTTAAAAACTTTTTAAAAATCACAAAGGCCACAATTTGGGATACATATTTACATTTTTATATATTGTAAAATATTTTTTCAATGGCACTTAATATAGGCATGTCACCAAAATTCTAATTTACTAAGTTAACACAAGAATCTCAGAAAATCAAATTATTTTCTGGGAAATGCATTCGTATCTGCCAATGTATGCACATGACTTTTTCAACAGTAAATGTAGGTCTTAAATTGCAAAAGAAAGTGCTAATTTACTTGGAATCACATCAAATTTTGCTTTTTCATGTCATATGTGTGTATACATAAAATGAGGTGCCCTTCATTTTTAAAGGCCCATAAATTAATAAGTTTTGACTATTTTGAATTATATGTTTAGGTATTTGCACGTTGGGTGTACATTATATATTACATATAAAAATGTTACAGATGATAGTAAGTATGACTATGGTAGTTCATATTTATTATCTATACAACACACATTCCCTTATTTACTCCAAAGCATCCTTCTGAAAAAGTACTATATTACTTCTGTTTTGTAGTCCCCAAACTGAGGCACAAAAACAATATCACCCAGTTCACATATGGCAAAATCTGGACTTCATCCCAAGTATTATTAACAGCCGTGCTCTTTACAACAATGCCACAATGCCACTTGATGTCAACATGAGTATCTCACTTGAGACAAGTTTGAAATTATTCCTAAAATTCAACAGATGTTTAGAGTCTCATCATTTTTCTCTGAGACAAAACCCCTGTCTAGTATTAAACATTATTTAATACCACTTTTGGTATTTAGATCTGTGATCTCACAGTTACCTTAACTGAATAATGAAACATTTTTCAGTCATCTTGGTCTTATAGAAGTGTACTTCTAATCAATATTTAATAATAAATTTAACAAAAGAGTTGCAGTCATTAATTTGGAATTGATCATATATACAAGTATATGATATACTATAAATTTTTTAGTGAAAGAAATAAGAAAATTTTATGATCTCAGTTCTCTTGAGCCATACTTATATATACATAGGATATTTATCATATTTTGGTCTATCAGTTGTTAAATATTTTTCTACATTTGCATTTAAAAGTAATTAAATTAGGTAACCAAGATAACAATCCCACAAAGTCTATATAATGATATAGAAAAATATATACTAATAGTGGGAACACAGAACACATATTATATAAAATTTATATTATAGCTATTGAAAGTTGAAGACAAGATTATAAATAAATACTGGAAGTGAAAATATAAAAATACGTGAAATCAATAAGGCTCAATTTATCAGTGAAATTAGTAAATAAGGCCCAACTTATCAATGATTTTTACCAAAGATTGTACTTTTGCTGTTGTATCTCAAACTCATCACAAAACCCAGCTCATGGAGACTTTCCCTTGTTTCGTTCTAGAAGTTTTACATTTTACACGTAAGTCTATAATCCATTTTTATTTAATTTTTGTGAAAAATGTAAGGTCTCTGAGGTTTTTTTTTCCTCTCACCAAATGTTGTAAATATTATCATTTCTCCTTTGTACGTTCATCAAAAATCAGTTTACTATATTTGTGTGAGTCTATTTCAGGACTTCTGATTATTCTCCATTTATCTTTGTGTCTGTTTTTCAGCCATACCACACCATTTTGATTACTGTATCTTTATAATTACCCTTAAAACCAAGCTGACATCTCCGTTTTTTCTTCTTTCTTAGTATTGTTTTGGCTATGCTAGGTATTTTGCCTTTCCACGTGCATTTTAAAGATAATTTGTCTTAGCTACAACTAGCTTATTGGGATTTTATTGGAGATTACATTCAATCAATAGATCAAGATTTGACATCCTAATAATATTGAGTCTTCCATTCATGAATACGAATATCTCTCCATTTTATTTACATATGCTTTCATTTTCCTCAGCATTAATTTTTAGCAATTAGGTAAACATTAGGTAAAAACTAAGGAAATGTCAATAAAGTATGGCCTTTACTTAATAACATACCGATATTGGTTCATTAATCTTGGCAAATGTACCATTATAATGTCAGATGTTAATTATAGGTAAATTGTGTTGGGGCATATTGGAACTCTGTACTACCTCTGTCATTTTTTCTGTATATCTAAAACTATACTAAAATTAAGAGTTTATATAAATAGGGAAACTATTGTCATAGTACTTGGATTGGGTAATTTTTTTCTGAGTTTTTAAAGCTGTTATCATTAAATGTATATATTCAAAATGACCTTAATATTATAGTTTGGAAAGTCATAAATTACACAAATATTTCTCTTTGTTCTTAAACATTATAGGGAATTTATATAATAATATTTTATGTACTATTCTGCTATGTGATGATATTAAATGCCAGCTAAATCTTACCTCATTAGCCTAAAGTACTAGAAAAACCTTCTAAAAAGTTACGGTTGTTCTAGGAATAATTTACAAACTAAGAGAATGTGGATAAATAATATCTAAGCATTTTCTGAAAGGAAATACATTTATTATTCTATTCTTAAATGCTAAATGACTATTAAGTATTTTTCTGTTTTTTTTTGGAAATATAACTTCAGTCCTTATATTACAAACTGCCATCTATAAGTCATCTAAGAGAATGAATTTGCTAAATATATAAAAATATGCAGAGCTCTTTGGGGGAGGTGGAATAGTTTCCTGTGGCTACAATAACAAATTGCCACAAACTTGGCTTAGTACTCATTCTCTCACATTCTGAAGACTAGAAGTTCAACTTCAGGTTCTGGAACATAAATCACAAGATATCAGTAGTGCAGCAGTCTTTCTCTGTGGTGTAAGAATTTGCTTCTTGACGCTGTTGGCTTTAAGCGACTGACTATGTGCATTTCTTTCTTGTGGTCACATAACTCCAGTTTGTGCCTTATGGTCACATTGCCTTCTCTTCTGTGTATGTCTGATTTCTCTCTTATAAAGACACTTATGATTGGGTTTAGGGCCTATTCCATTGTGTATATATACCACATCTATATACCACACCTAACCTCACCTCACCTATGATTGTGATTTTTCCTTTGTCAGGATCCTTAATCACATCTGCAAAGACTCTTTTTTCTTGTGTAATAACATTTACCTTGATATTTTGGGGTGATCAGTTTTTAACCTCTGTAGAGGGCAAGGAGGGCAGTTTTCATTGTGGGTACTTATTTAACAAAACAAAGATGGCCTAGTGGTTCTATAAAGTGTTAAACAGTGAAAGTGAAGGTTTGTATAATTTCCTAGGGGGATATTTAGGAAATCTAGCATTGAGCTTTCAATTTGTTTTCTTACTGCTTAAAACAAATACATGTTTGCATTATGCTTCAAGGAAAGATTTTTAGACTATCCCTATGAAATCATCGTAGCTTGGCTTTGTGTATTCGTGTGGCTTTTATTGTTTGTTAGTCATTGTACTCTACATAAATGTAGGGACATTGGAGAAATTGGGAATCTTAAAAAGTGGAACTTTCAAACGCCATTTGGTTTTGCTTTGTTGGGCACCCAGTTTAAGCAGCCATACTTCTGGGATATCTAGCAACTGAATAAAAACATCTAAGTACCTGCATGATCAATCTGCCTCTATCTCTATGGTTCTAAGAATGCCACAAACATGGGGTGGAGGAAGTAGGTGAAGGTGTGTTTTGGGAGGGAAGGCAGAAGGTGAGATGGAGGGATAGGAGGTTCTGCTCTTACTAATAAATGGAATTTATTTATAAGTCAGACACCTAGTTAAATCATAGGCTGACTGAATAATAGCAGAAAAATAGCTCACCTAACCCAACTTTTTCATTTACCACAAGGAAATGAATATGGAGATGTGGATAATTATCTAATATCACCTACATAACTAATGATAGAGCAAAAATTAAAACCCAGGTTTTATACTATTTTTGTTCCAGAATAAATAAGAAACGGTTCTGAGAAATTACACCATTTGTTTTAGATTACACAATTGGTAAGCTACAAAGCCAGAACAATCCAGATTCTCTGTAAAAATGTACCCAGTCATGTCTAGAAATCCCTTTATTTCTCAGTCCTATTGCCCTTAGAGCTAATTACTGATAAATTTACTTTAAAAAAATTTTTTTTAAATTAATTTTTTATTTTTTATAAACATATATTTTTATCCCCAGGGGTACAGGTCTGTGAATCACCAGGTTTACACACTTCACAGCACTCACCAAAGCACATACCCTCCCCAATGTCCATAATCCCACCCCCTTCTCCCAAACCCCCTCCCCCCAGCAACCCTCAGTTTGTTTTGTGAGATTAAGAGTCACTTATGGTGTGTCTCCCTCCCAATCCCATCTTGTTTCATTGATTCTTCTCCTACCCACTTAAGCCCCCATGTTGCATCACCACTTCCTCATATCAGGGAAATCATATGATAGTTGTCTTTCTCTGCTTGACTTATTTCGCTAAGCATGATACGCTCTAGTTCCATCCATGTTGTCGCAAATGGCAAGATTTCATTTCTTTTGATGGCTGCATAGTATTCCATTTTGTATATATACCACATCTTCTTGATCCATTCATCTGTTGATGGACATCTAGGTTCTTTCCATATTTTGGCTATTGTGGACATTGCTGCTATAAACATTCGGGTGCACGTGCCCCTTTGGATCACTACGTTTGTATCTTTAGGGTAAATACCCAATAGTGCAATTGCTGGGTCATAGGGCAGTTCTATTTTCAACATTTTGAGGAACCTCCATGATATTTGCAAATGACATATTAGATAAAGAACTAGTGTCCAGAATCTATAAAGAACTTAGCAAACTCAACACCCAAAGAACAAATAATCCAATCAAGAAATGGGCAGAGGACATGAACAGACATTTCTGCAAAGAAGACATCCAGATGGCCAACAGACACATGAAAAAGTGCTCCATATCACTCGGCATCAGGGAAATACAAATCAAAACCACAATGCGATATCACCTCACACCAGTCAGAATGGCTAAAATCAACAAGTCAGGAAATGACAGATGCTGGCGAGGATGCGGAGAAAGGGGAACCCTCCTACACTGTTGGTGGGAATGCAAGCTGGTGCAGCCACTCTGGAAAACAGCATGGAGGTTCCTCAAAATGTTGAAAATAGACTCAAAATGGATGAAGGACCTCAATGTGAGAAAGGAATCCATCAAAATCCTTGAGGAGAACATAGGCAGCAACCTCTTCAACCTCAGCCGCAGCAACATCTTCCTAGGAACAACGCCAAAGGCAAGGGAAGCCAGGGCAAAAATGAACTATTGGGATTTCATCAAGATCAAAAGCTTTTGCACAGAAAAGGAAACAGTTAACAAAATCAAAAGACAACTGACAGAATGGGAGAAGATATTTACTTTTTTTTTTTAAAGATTTTATTTATTTATTTGACAGAGAGAGATCACAAGCAGGCAGAGAGGCAGGCAGTGAGAGAGGAGAAAGCAGGCTCCCTGCTGAGCAGAGAGCCCAATGCAGGGCTTGATCCCAGGACTCTGAGATCATGACCCGAGCTGAACGCAGCGGCCTAACCCACTGAGCTACCCAGGCGCCCCGATAAATTTACTTTTATCAGTAACTCATTGTATTATGTTTGTTTTGTTTACTTACTTATTTCCCTTCCAAGACTTGACTATTTGATACGGCTTTATTTATTTCTTAATCCTAAACCTTTGTGGACATTTAGTTTCTCCTTTTAACCCTCTCTCCTTCTGTTTACACATTTATGCATATATGAATATCATAGAAGAGAATTAAATCTAACATTCAGTTTTTGCTACAACTTTTTCAGTTCGAGCCAAACTCAACTTTCCCATAGGCAACCTGAAAGCAAGATTTGCAAATGAAGCCTTGAAATACATACATATATACACATACATACACATATATAACAATTAATGAAGATATATGCATATTTATGCAAATGTGTATGTGTATCTATGTGTCTGCATACATATACACACATTAACCACATTAATGGTGGTTAAGTGACTCAGAAAATAGCACTGAGAACTTGTGTTCACAAGGCATTAATGTTAAAAAAAAAAAAAAAAAAAGCAAGTGGGTCACCTGGGTGGCTCAGTTGGTTAAGCATCTGCCTTCGACTCAGGTCATGATCTCAAGGTCCTGGAATGGAGCCTCATATTGGGCTCCCCTGGGGAGTCTGCTTCTCCCTTTCCCTCTGCCTTCAGCTCTCCCTGCTTGTGCTTTCTCTGTCTGTCAAATAAATAAATAAAATCTTTAAAAAAAAAAAAAGAGTGAGAAAAGAGGAAAGCATGTACTAATGGACTATTTTTTTAGTAGTTTTCTTTTGCTACCATAACAAATTGCCACAAATTTAGTGGCTTAAAATAAAATACCTTTATTATCTTATACTTCTACAGATCAGAAATTTGACATGAGTCTCATTCGTCTAAAATCAAGATATATGCAGGATTATGTTCCTTTTTGGAGGTATTAAGAGAATTCATTTCCCTGTATTTTCCAGCTTCTAGCAGTTATCCATTCTTTGGCTGCTGAGTCACTTCCATCTTCAAAACCAGCAGTGGCCAGTTGAGCCTTTCTTCCATTATAATTTTTTGAGCCTGACTCTTCTTTTGCCTGTACTTTTATTTTCAAAAACCCTAGTAATTACATGGGGCCCACCTAGATCATCTTTAAAAAAAAGTCCTATTTTCACATCAGTAGATTAGCAACTTTCATTTCCCTTTGTCATCTAATCTAAGGTATTCATAGATTCTATGCATTTTATTGTGGACATTGTTGGCCCCATTATTTCACTGAGCACACCCATCATGCTTCAATTTCCTGGAAGTTACTCTCAGAAACAATAGCCATTATTTATATTGATGCATAAAAGCAGCAATAAAATGTTGGAAGTGTACTGTGCTTGTCTAATTTCCAGAACACCATGGTAGTCATTAAAGGCTGATACTACATGTTTCGAATAGACTACAGAAAACAACTCTTTCATTTATAATAATGAATTTTAAAAGTGTTAACCCAGATTTTTGGATGATAATAGATCATATGTAATATATCACAGCATTTGAAGAAATGCTTATAAATCCATATCATCAAATATTTTGTTTTGGATTTAACTTTTTACTAACTTGACAGAGTGATTTATTTTTTTGAAATTTAGATAAGGAGCACTAATAAAGTGCTTATCTTGAACCATAAAATACATTCAGCAATACTTCTTGATCATTTTGATGAGAATAATTCATAATTTACTCATCATATTATCTATCCTAATACTGCCCTTTTTACTTTGACTTATGGCATCTTATTGTCATTATGAATATTGCTTAAAAACTCAATCTTTTTTCAAAATCATTTGTTTCAAGTCTAGAATGATTTGATATTTTGGAGCATTTATATTTGTCTCTCATTAAAACTTTACATCCAGATGTGTATATGAAGTTATAAAGATCAGCATTTGCCAAGTAAGAACTTTAAAAATATTCTTTGGTTTGTTTTTAGTGTAATAGCTAGGTAGCTTAACAGATAAAATGTTACCAGAATTTTTCCTTTAAATAGTTTATTGATAGTAGTAAAGTTCTCAAATTGATTTTTTTAGAAGATTTTATTTTATTTTATTTTAAGGATTTATTTATTTGTTTATTTTAGAGAGGGACAGAGAGAGCAAACATTAGCAGGGAGAGGGAGAGAGAATCTCAAGCGGACTCCACACTCAGTGGGGGGCCTGACCAGAGGTCAGTCCCATGACCCTGAGATCATGACCTGAGCTGAAATCAAGAGTCAGATGCTTAACCAACTGAGCCTCCCAGGTGCCCCTAAAGATTTTATTTTTAGTAATCTCTACACCCAATGTGGTGCTTGAACTCCCCAACATCAGGACTAGCATGTTCTACTGACAGAGACAGCCAGTCACTCCTCAAATTGATTTTTTTTTTGAGCTTTAAATTATTTTTGCTCTGGATTCTTGCCTGTTATTCAGTAAATATTTTAAAAGTGAATGAAATTTATTGTAAAGTAGCTATAAGATACTTTTGATTATAGAATATCTCATTTCAATGTTCTTGTGGAAAAAAATACATGAAAATCTATTTCATCAATCATTATTTTTTTAATTTACCCTTTATTGATTCAAACTTATTGAATCAGAGTGAGACCACTTAATAAATTACTTTCCTTAATAGCATCCAATGGATGATTCAAACAAAATAATAGATTAAAATATTATAACGAACACCATAATTTTCATGTATATTTCTTGCTAAGTCAAACGTTTCAAAATTATTTTTCTTCCATAAACTAATCAAAGTGTGAGACATCCTTAGTCTTCAGAAGTTAATGTTACCAAAAAAACCCTCTTCTAATAAGGAATCTTACTTTTTAAGTTCTCTAGATTCTAATCTTAAAAGCTTGGCTGCCAGTTAGAGTATTTTTGTTTGTTTGTTTCTTTTTGTTTCAAAATCAGAGTATTTGAAAACTCATTTTAACTTTTTATTTTTTTATTTATTTTTTATTTTTTTTAAAAGATTTTATTTATTTATTTGACAGAGAGAGATCACAAGTAGATGGAGAGGCAGGTAGAGAGAGAGAGAGGGAAGCAGGCTCCCTGCTGAGCAGAGAGCCCGATGCAGGACTCGATCCCAGGACCCTGAGATCATGACCTGAGCCGAAGGCAGCGGCTTAACCTACTGAGCCACCCAGGCGCCCCTCATTTTAACTTTTTAAAAATTAGTCTTATGATCAGAAATTTGATCAATGATCTATGAAGATTGTACCAGCTTACAAAATATAATTTTTCTTAAATTGAATATTAAATTATATTTAATTTTTATTAAATTAAATTAAAATGCTCCCTTATTTGACAAGACAATACAATGTTCTGTGTCATGCCATGAATTATATGAGTATACTTGTCAGTATAAATTTTTTGGCAATGGTAATAAAGAATTCAATCATTCATTGTATTGCTAGAGAGAATGATCGTTTCTTATTCATACTAACACAGCATTTCCATTACTTCTCACAAAAGCCTTGGCAATGCTTCAAAATGAATGTTATTACAAAATATTCTATTACAACATGGTAAATATATGACTTTCTTTTCCATTATGTCCACAGTTCTCCAAAGAGGACTTTACTTTGATTATGCTGATCTACTGTCAAGTGAGAAAAACCGACTTTCAGATTTTGCCTTACTGAAAGTATGAATGGTTTTTTTTTCCTGGAAGTCCTCTCATACACCAAATTGCATTGTCACATTGCAGACTTTGTTACTGACTTCTCTTTGTTTTCACTTCAACACTTGAATGTAAAGCTTCTTTGCTTTATATCTACTATCTAGATATAAGGTAATATGTATTAATGTGTATTAAATATTTTAGTAAAAATTTAAGCATCTGAAGCTCATTTATTTTTAATCTGATAAGAAAGAGTCATAAAAGTAACAACTTATTGAAGAGTTTAGTACTTATGAGTATTGGTGAGCTAATACTTGACAGTGCTCTCTTAATATTCATTAATATCAATGAGTGTTGGAATAATATAAAGTTTTTCCTAAAATACATTTAAAATGTTATTAATTATAAAAAACAAAGATTGTAAAAGGTTTCTGCCTATAGCAGTTATTACAGGTAATTGCTGTAAGGTACATTTATATGAAATAGTATGAAATTTCATGATATTAATATTATATACAATTTTATTTTCTTACTCGGTTTTTAATAGATCTATCAAATTGCATAAATATGTTATTAAAAATTAATCATTTTGTGTGTGTATTAGAGAGGAATAGGGTGGCTAAATGTAAACAAGGATTAACAAAATATTTGAGTACATATGCTTTATATAAGAATCATAAAATCTGTAACATGTATTTTCTTCATTATGCTTTGTAGCATGCACATGGGAATAGAATAACTAAGATATTCAGTATCTTGGCTCTTTGAACTTACCATTTAGTTTTTCTCATATTGGAATTTTCATTCTTAACTTCCTTTATTTCTACACCTTCCTCTTTTTCACTCTAAGTTTTTCTTGTTCTTCAAGATAATTTTTAGTAATTTGATTCTCTTTCCCCATCACTCAGTCATTTAGACATCTACATATGTTACAGGATGTTCACATCAGTTTTGAAAGGTGAGTAAAGCAAGTAGGTGTTCTTGTAGGTCCACTGAAGTAACAACATTGTGCCATACTGGCCATTTTGACAATCTTCGATCTTGAGTCATTTCCATTATCAACTTTCTCCATTCTCCTTCTGAAGTTATTAATTCCATATTTCTTTGAGAATGACTTAATCCTTTTCTTTCCTTTTTAAAAAATGGAGCTAAACATCTTATTACACATACAGAAAAGCAAGAGCTGGTGTCAGCTCCCTGCATCCCTAGTTCCAAAGAATGACACAAAACCGGATACATCAGGTGACAGGTCATTTAATCATTTAGTTCTCAGCTCTATATTACAGCCCAATAGTTTTATACCCCAAAGGGGAGGGGACAGAAAGGGAAGTGGAAATGGAAGGGAAATATCCTTGTGGCAGCCTTCCATGGGTAGAGTGCTTATGCAAGATAGGAAGATGACATACATTGCTCCCACCATGTTCCAGGGACAGTCATGGGACATTGTATCAAGACTTGGATCAGTGGTTAAGCTTTGCCTTTGTCTGCCCTATGTGGAGATAGGCAAGGTTTCCCAGGCTTCATGACGGATCTGTTCTCCTGTACTTACACAGCAGTTACTACTCTTTATTTTCTGTTTTCAGTCCAAGGCTAGGCTTTCATTATTTCCTCATTATACCTAGTGTTGTTTCCCTAGAAATTCCCATAACTAAAAATTCCCTCCAATTTCGGACCATCCTTCCTGTTCACTCTCCGGCTAGCTATATAGAGATTAAATCTAAGGGTAAAATGTGTCTGGTCCAAATCTATTTAATGGTTTTCCATTGCTTTTGGAATGAAGTAACAGCCACATTTTTTAAGGATTTCACAATCTTGCCCCAAACATTTTTCTGATCATTTCCCAATAATTTAATCTGATTGATTCACCATTTCCTGAGTATTCATTGTAACTTGCCCTTATACTTCTCATGCCTAGAGCAGTTTTACATGTCAATATTCTCTCCGGCAACAAATATGCATTGCAAATGATTCCTTCTTCACCATTCCTTCTCAGTATATTAGAGAAAACTTTCCTACTTTTTACTTCCAGATGTCTAGTTATATCCTTCTTGCGATATATTGTTTCTTGTTTGTCCTATTGATATTTTCATAGGTGACATGTATCTCTACTGTATAAAATATAAGAGTCATGTTACTTTTTATTTCCTTCTTGTTCTTAGTACATAGGCTATACTCAGTAAAATGTGCTCAATGTATTCCAGTGATTTACTATCAGTTCCAAATTCAGGCAGTATCTGTCACTTTTGTTAGTCGAACTCCATTCACATACAAGATCAAGAAAACAATTCTTGTTTGATAACTAACTTACAGAGAGACATTATGTAGTATTCATTAACTACATTTTATAACCAGGGCATCTGGATGGCTCAGCTGGTTAAGCATCTGCCTTCAGGTCAGGTCATGATCCCAGGGTCCTGGGATTCAGCCCAGCGTTGGGTCCTCTGCTCAGCGGGGTGCCTGCTTCTCCCTCTCCCTCTGCTGCTCCCCCTGCTTGCACTCCCTCTCTCTCTGTCCCCCTATCAAATAAATAAATAAAATCTTTAGAGCAATCACAAGTAGGCAGAGTGGGAGATAGAGGGCTAGGGAAAAGTAGGCTCCCTGCTGAGCAGAGCCTGATGCTGGCTTGGATCCCAGGACCCTGGGCTCATAACCTGACCTGAAAGCAGATGTTTAACCCACAGAGCCACCTAGGCACCCCATAAATAAAATCTTCAAAACCCACGAACACACACACACAAACAACCTGCATCACAGTTGCTGATTCACCCATAATTTACATCTTTTCTTCACTCAAAGTTGGTAATAGTAGAAGCACTGGTTCTATAGCTACGGTTTGAAATTTATGGTTTGAAACTACAACAATGATGGATCCAGGACATGTATATGTAACTGATATATTAGCAATTCTTACTCTAATAAGTAATTCCAATATCATTTAGGTTCCCTGGCGTTTATTGTAAGATCATGTTGGGAAGTTGACATGAACAAGGAAAAATAGATAGGGAAAAAGGGACAGATAGGGAATAGGATACCGTACAGACATACCTCAGAGATACTATGGATTTGGTTCCAGACCATTGCAGTGAAATGATTATTGCAATGAAGTGAGGCAAATGAATTGTTTTGGTTTCCCACGAGCATATAAAAGTTATGTTTATACTATATTATAGTCTAAAAATGTTTATGCATTATGTCTAAAAATGTTTATGCCTTAATTAAAAATATTTTATTGCTTAAAAATGCTAATTGTCACCTGAGCTTTCAGAGAGATGTGGTCTTTTTGCTGGTGGAACGTTTTGTCTCAATGTTGATGGCTGCTGACTGACCAGGATGGTGGTTGCTAAAGGTTAGGGTGGCTATGGCAATTTCTGAAAATAAGACCGCAGTGAAGTTTGCCACATCAATCGACTCTTCCTTTCACAATTATTCTGCAGCATGTGATGCTTCTTGATAACATTTTAGCCACAGTAGAACTTTTTTTCAAATTTGGAGTCAGTCATCTGAAACCCTGCTACAGCCTCATCTACTACATTTATGAAATATTCTAAATCCTTTATTGACATTTAATCAATCCTTTTTTTTTTTTTTTTTAAGAAGGAGAAGGCCTTTTTTTCCCCCTTAAGATTATATTTATTCATTTGAGAGAGGGACAGAGAGAGAATGAACAGTAGGGGAGGAAGAGGGAGAAACAGACTCACTGCTGAGCAATGAGGGCCCCAATCTCAGGACTCTGGGATCATGACCTGAGCTGAAGGCAGACATTTAACCAACTGAGCCACCCAGGCGCCACAACCATGACAACAGTCTTCACAATATCTTCACCATGAGTAGATTCCATCTCAAGAAATCACTTTCTTTGCTCAAACTTAAGAAAAAACTTCTTAAAAATTTATCATGGGATTGCAGCAATTCTGTCACATCTTCAGGCTTTACTTCTAATTTTAGTTCACTTGGTGTTTCCACCATATCCACATTTAGAGAGTTGAGCCCCCTCAACTCTCGAACCTTTCAAAGTCATCTATGAGGATTGGAATCTGATTCTTCCGAACTCCTGTTCATGTTGATCTTTATACCTCTTCCCATGAGTCATGAAAATTTCTACATGAGGAACCCTAGTCTCAAAAAGATAATTTATTTTTCCAAAGACACATCACTGAGAAATAACATGATCCAGTGTCTAATTCCAACTTACTGATTTTGTCCTTCATAATATTTTCCCTTAAATTTTTGAAATTTAAAAAAAAATATAAACAATAAATAAATCTCATTTAATAAGGAATATCAATTGATAAATCTGTATCACTAGATAAATTAAAGTACTAACTTAGATACAATGTTTAAGAGAATGTGAACTCTGTGCTGAGAGAACAATATAAAATACCATTTCCTACTTTAGAAGCTTAGTTTTTCTTTCAACTGTGTCTATCTCCATACCTTTGTTAAAGTTGACTTTAAAAATTATGAAAATAGAGAACAAATTAGGGGTTGCAAGGGATTAGAGACATGGTGGAGAGGAAGGAGGTAGGTATGGCTACAAAAGTACAACAGAAGGGATCTTGGTGGTGATGGGACTGTTTGGTATCTTGACTATAATGTAAAACTAGTGCAGGCCATTGCCAGTTTTGGAAACTTGCTAAAGGATACATGGAGTCTCTATTACTTTTTTGTAATTTCATATAGATATGATGATCTCAAAATGAAATTTTTAATTAAAAATTGCATCTTTAGGGGTGCCTGGGTGGCTCAGTGGGTTAAGCCTCTGCCTTCAGCTTAGGTCATGATCTCAGGATCCTGGAATCGAGCCCCGCATGGGGCTCTCTGCCCAGCAGGGAGCCTGCTTCCTTTCCTCTCTCTCTGCCTGCCTCTCTGCCTACTTGTGATCTCTCTCTGACAAATAAATAAATAAAATCTTTAAAAACAAATAAAAATTGCACCTTTTTTAAACATAGTACCATTTTAAAGTTTTACCACTTTGAGAATATGCTGTAATTGAAGTGACCAAAAATTTTACTCAGAGTATGAAAATTATTATGGGTATAAAATGTTTAGGACAAATACTGAATTTATTTATAGAGGTCAAGAAAGCTATAGTCAAAAACATACTTTGATTTGTTGGGATATTGTGGTGTGTTATAATAGGAAGCCTGATATTCTTAGTACCAGTTTAGGATTTCCTATTTAACTTTTTCATTTACCCATTGCTTTAAATCACATAATCCTGATGTTAGTCATTCTATATCATTTCTTAGGTCAGGAGTGTATTTAGTTGCTTTAGTGTGCATATAAATAGCAATATTATTTTAATTTTTTTTAATTTTCTTGTTCTTCTCTAAGCCCAGGACAAAGTCAAAGAAATTATGATGATATTTCTTCAATATATCTATATTATAATTTAATTTTTACTATTAAAATGTTATTCCTGGCATTCTTATAGCACTATTTGACCATTAGTAAAACATCTTCCAGGCCTGAGTTCTGTAAAAGGTGAGTGTGGGGATGGGTGATATTTATTACCCCATTTTATTTCTAAATGTTAGGACTTCTAAGTTAAGTTCTTGTGTAATTTCTCAAATGCATTAGGCTTCTCAGAGTGAAAGCTGCCAACGTGTACCAAACAGATAATATCACACATAAATGATAAGAAACACTCCTGGATTAGATTTAGTTGGAGAGAACTGAGATGCATAGTTAAAGCCTCTTACATACTAAAATGTTGTAATTATTTGAATTATAAGTTACCTATGATATCTTGGTAGCAATTACTGTGGATTATAACATGATATTTATATTTTTACAGAGAACTAGGAGGAACATCCCAGAATTGCATAGCTAAACCTTTTATTTGTTCATTTATGTATCTATTTTATATGTCCAAATACAAAAGTAGAAGTATTACTTACTGTTTGGCTATGTTTTATTTGTAAGCCTGAACATTTTCATCATTGTATATGGAGAGGGAAAGAACCATGAAGAACAATATGTCTTCATTCAGAATCTAGAAATAGTTGTTTTCTGATGGAAAAAAGAAGCACATTTTGGAGAAAGGAGATGTATAATAAATTTTGAAGGAGTTCTCATTCATATTTCTAAGGTGTAAAATGAAGTTGCTGCTTCATTCAAAATGGTTTTGAAGATCTACTCAGTCTTTGGCTACTTCAGATTAGGTCTTTTCCATGTCAAGTAGTTACCTGCTGAAATGATTCCTTTCTCATTCTTTATTGTTTTATTTTTTTTTTCTCTTTTCAGTGTGTCTCATGTCCAAAGCTCTTTGAGCTCTTTACAAAGCTTCATATAATGTAACTACCCAACTTATGCTCTCTTCACTTCAACCATTTTACGAATAACAAGACAGAATAAAGCTTCTTCCTCAGGTTTAGATATTGATCTTTTTTCTGCCAAGAATGCTGTTTATTCCAGATATACCACTCTTAGAATAACTTCCTTCCTAGACAATGATAATCTGCAAGGCATAAAGATCAATATCAATTATCTCAATTCAGAAGTGAATAGTAAATCAGTAAGCCTAAAACATAAATGAAGTGGGGGAACCTATCTAAGCCTTTAAAGACAATTGAAGAAATTGGGAATGAAAAATGTAAGGGAATTATTTATTATGTACTCAGAATTTTTTCTTTTCTTGATTAATTGTTCTTTGTGTATTTGTGTGTTTGGGTCTGTGAATAATGAGAAATACATAAAACAGAAGATAGTTACAGTCACAGAAATACCACAGTTTAGTGTTGAAAAGCGAAGACATTTTAAAAATAACTTAAATGTTAAACATGGCAATATCATTAAGCATTTTAAACAAAGAAACTGATTTTTTTGTTTCATTTTGTCTATAGCCAATCTTATTCTCATAAAATAAACATTCTATTTTTATAGAATGCCTAACTCTATGAGGGTAAAATTACCCAAAATATGAACAATTACCTAATTTTGTCCACATATATTTTATTTGCAAATATTTTTAAGTTTTTTATTTAAATTCCAGTTAGTTAACATACAGTGTAATATTAGTTTCAGGTGTACAGTATAATGATTCAGCACTTACATACAATACCCCGTGCTCATCACAAGCATGCTCCTTTTTTTTTTTTTTAAAGATTTTATTTGTTTATTTGACAGACAGAGATCACAAGTAGACAGAGAGGCAGGCAGAGAGAGAGAGAGGGAAGCACACTCCCTGCTGAGCAGAGAGCCCAATGCAGGACTTGATCCCAGGACCCTGAGATCATGACCTGAGCCGAAGGCAGTGGCTTAACCCACTGAGCCACCCAGGCGCCCACAAGTGTGCTCCTTAATTCTCATCACCCCACCCACCTGCCCTCTGGTAACCATCAGTCTTTTCTCTATATTTAAAGGTCTGTTTCTTGATTTGCCCCTCTCTCTCCTTTTATCCTTTTGCTCATTTGTTTGGTTCTTAAATTCTACAGATGAGTGAAATCATATGGTATTGGTCTTTCTCTGACTGACTTCTTTCACTTAACATAATACTCTAGCTCCATCCATGTTGTTGCAAATGACAAGATTTTTTTTTTTTAATGGTCAAGTAACATTCCTTTGTGTATATATGTCACATCTTCTTTTTCCATTCATTAGTTTATTGTCACTTAGGCTATTTTCCTAATTTGGCTATTGTAGATCCTACTGCCATACACAGAGTGCATATATCCCTTTCAATTAGTATCTTTTATTCTTTGGATAAATGTGTAGTAGTGCAGTTGCTGGATGGCGGTGTAGTTCTATTTTTAACTTTTTGAGGAACCTCCATATTGTTTTCCAGAGTGGCTGTACCAGTTTGCATTCCCACCAACAGTGCACATCCTCACCAATATCTTTTGTTTCTTGTGTTGTTGACTTAAGCCATTCTGACAGGTGTGAGGTCATATCACATTGTAGTTTTGATTTTTATTTCCCTTATGATCAGTGATGTTGAGCATTGTTTCATTTGCCTGTTGGCCATCTACAGGTCTCCTTTGGAAAAATGTCTATTCATGTCTTCTGCGCATTCTTAAATTGGTTTATTTGGTTTTTGGCTGTTGAGTTTTATCAATTCTTTATATATTTTGGATACCAACATTTTTTTTTCAGATAAATTATTTACAAATATCTTCTCCCATTCTGTAGGTTGCCTTTTAGTTTTGTTGATCATTTTCTTCACTATGCAGATGCTTTAAAAAAAAAAAGATTTTATTTATTTATTTCAGAAAGAGAAAGGGCACAGTCATGGTGGGAAGAAAGGCAGAGGGAAAGGAGTCTCTCCTCTGAGCAGGGAGCCTGATGCAGGGCTGGATCCAAGGACTCTGAGACCACAACATGAACCAAAGGCTGATGCTTAATGAAATGAGCCACCCAGGTGCCCCGCAGATACTTTTTATTTTAATGAAGTCCCAGTAGTTTTTTTTTTTTTTTTTTTTTTTTTTTTCTTCTTTTTCCCATACTTAAGATAACTACCTAGAAAGAAGTTGCTACAGCCTATGTCAGAGAGGTTACCGCCAGTTTTCCTCTAGGATTTTATGGTCTCACATTTAGGTCTTTTTTTTTTTTTTTCTTTAGATTTTATTTATTTGACAGACAGAGATCACAAGTAGGCAGAGAGGCAGGCAGAGAGAGAGGAGGAAGCAGACTCCCCGCAGAGCAGAGAACCGATGCGGGGCTCGATCCCAGGACCCTGAGATCATGACCTGAGCCGAAGGCAGCGGCTTAACCCACTGAGCCACCCAGGTGCCCCTCACATTTAGGTCTTTAATCCAGTTTTGAATTTGGCTTTGTATATGGTATAAGAAAGTGATGCAGTTTCGTTCTGCTACATGTGGTTGTCCAGTTTTCCCAACACCTCTTATTGAAGAGCCTTTCTCTTTCCTTTGGATATTCTTTCCTATTTTGTTGACTATTAATTGACCATATAGTTCTGGGGTCATTTCTAGGTTTTCTGTTCTGTTCCATTGATCTATTTGTCTGTTTTTGTGCCAGTACCATTCTTTCATGATCCCTACAACTTTGTAACATAACCTGAAGTCTGGAATTGTGATGTGTCCAGCTTTGCTTTTCTTTTTCAAGATTGCTTTGGCAATTTGGGACCTTTTGTGGCCCCATACAAATTTTAGCATTTTTTTTCTAGTTTTGTGAAAAATGTGTTATTTTGATCGGGATTGCTTTAACTAGGTTGCTTTCGGTGGTATAGACCTTTACCAATATTCATTCTTCCAATATCTTCTCTCTCTAAAAGTCTTTATTATTTTGTCATTAAAAAATATTTCCAAGTGTCTGGCCAAAATTTTACTGGTCGATTGAAATTATAGTTGGAACAGTGTAACTTTGTAATAGAAAGAGCCAATGGCATGAAAACTATTCTTGAATTTAAAAATCCATGCATATATTTACTATTTTGAAATAGGGCAAGATGCAAACCCAACTTGATTCAAGTTCTCTTGTAATTAAATTTAAGTTTTACTGGATGTCAGGTATTACAAACTCAGTTTCTCTGGAAATGCAACCCTGTTTACCAACTAATGACTCATTGAGTTAAATAAAAGTAACAAACTTTGTTCTTTGTAGACTATTAAACGTGATAATTTGAGAAAACTTCCTGATATTATGAAATTTGAAAGCACCTATTTATATGATGCAGATTCATTACAGACTACTAGAGGCAGCATTTCCCAAATGTGAAAGTAGGTAGTTTAACCATATTCACAGCTGAAAATTAATATTACCTAGAGCTCATACTGTTGTAATCATATTGAACTTGCTGCTCTAAGAATGGTTTAAAGATTTGCATAGTTTCATAAATAGAAGATACAGGAAATCCTTATTATTCATCACTGAATTTGATACCCCCCCAATTTTTTTAAAAAAACATAAGTTGGGAATTTCCTGGGTTAAAAAAAAAAGTGTTTTTAACATTACATTTTTTTGAGCAAAGGTAACATTTAACACGGATTCTTAAGTCCTTTGGGCCACTTCCAGAACTTTTCAATTTGATCAAATTCCTGCCACCTGACAAAATGCCATGGTCCCTGACCAGATTAACCATATCTGTTTTATAAATATCCTCTGTACAAACAAATTTTATTGCTAATGATCAATTACTGATTTAAGTTTGTTTTTTTTCCTCAGATACTTTTCTTTATCTTCCTTCTAACACAACCCTCTGAATAAATATGTTGTAGTGACCACAGATTGTTATAGCACATCAGACCCTGCATTCTCATTCTTGCTTCCTTGATTAAACCATGAGTGAAACTTTATTTTACAGCAACTGCCTGACTAGCCAACTAACCAGGTGCTCTTGGCTCTTATATTTAAGTGATTAGATTTTGAAATAAACATACTCTTCAAGTATTTACTGGAATATTAAGCATATTAAGGTTGTACTTCAGTGCTTCCTGGACCAATAACCTTTCTTCCAGACTAGTTATTGAATTTGTAACCTTTCCTGGCCTCCATGAAAGAGAACCTACATATCTAAACCATCTAAAATAGTTATTATTTGCCCTGAAAATAAAACCTTTAAGTCTGTTGTGCTTCCTTCCTCTGACTAGCCTTAACTCATGTTTTCCTAATAAGTTCCCAACTATAGGTTTGGGGGTAGATATACTCCATAAGCTACACACACTCATTCATCCTTATTTGATTTTTCACAGGTGCTCTCTCTCACACCTGGGCATTTTCTTGTAGTTCA
This sequence comes from Mustela nigripes, assembly GCF_022355385.1. NCBI lineage: Eukaryota > Metazoa > Chordata > Mammalia > Carnivora > Mustelidae > Mustela > Mustela nigripes. The sequence goes on from NC_081568.1 coordinate 125,602,043, forward strand.
GGAACAGTCGGGGAGAATGACTACCAAATGGGGACTTAAAAATAAAATTGGGCTTTAAACTATTACCTGTATTCTTTTGTGTCTGATGTTTTCTTTCATGTCCTAGTGTTGTCATTGCCCCAGAATAAGAAGCAAAATACTGGTGTGCATGTCTGAAAAATTACTTCAGGGCAAAAATTAAACAGATGAATGAAAAGAAAGACACCTTGGACAAGGTTATTATATTTGATTAAATATACTAAATTGTTTAACACTATTTTGTGAAATTTTACTTAATTAAAGTTATTTCTTTTATCATCACATTTAAAAAGGTAAAAAAAAATATGTCATGGGTACTTTTAATGAAATAATATTAAATCAGAAGACAGAAAATCTTTAAAATCTAATTGGGTCACTAGTAAAGCTTGCTGTTTTTCATTATAGGTAATACATTTCCTTTAAGTTCCTCCTTATCTCCTACATGTAAGATGCTCAGTTGCTCTTTAACTGCCATACAAAGGGACAAATTATTTCTGTCATATTAAAAACTAGAAGTGACCATTTCTTATTTGGCAGCCCTCACAATTCAGCTTTCATTCACGAATATTTCCCAATTTTGTTCCCACCTGTCTCAGCTGTTGGCTCTGTTCCCACTCCAGTTATTTGTCTTTTCAATAACTGATATAACGTTTTAATAAATAACTATACCTCTGTTTTTGCTCTTTTGCTTTCAGGTCGGCCATTGTGCCATTGTCAGTCATGATATTTCACATACATAAATGCTGTTCAGCTTGAAAGTCTCAGTGGCTTAAAATAGTGTCAAAATAAAACCCTTTGAGTCTCCAGGAAGGTTTCCATGGTGTGATTCCTTCCTATATCAATCAGTCATACCTTTCTCAGTCTATTCTTTATAGTCCATGACTCAATTATATTAAACATTTGAAGGTTGCCTAATAATGTAAGTTAATATTTGGTTCCATTTCTTTGGTGTTACTCCTAGTACCTAGAACAATTTATCACTTTTCTTGTCCTAGAGAATTCCTTTTCATTCTTCATGACTCAGTTTTGTCAGAAAATGATTCCATCATTTTGGTTTTTAAGTGCTTCTCTTCTTAGTTCCACAGGGACCCCGCACAAACTTTTTTGTCACATATTTACACTGAAATAGTACTGTCATGTTTATTTTCAGTTGTTTGAAGGTACGCATCATATCTCAAGGCTTAGTACGAGGTTTAGTATATTAGGGCGTAGTATGGTGTTTAGCATATAGTAGGCACTAGCCAAAGAATAACAGTACACTAGAAGATAAATTCCTAAGAAGTAAGCACCATGCATGTCTCATCCAGATAAATTTCTTGCAGATGTTTAGTGCTTAGTATAGTGAGTGCTTATTAATCTTTATTGAGTGAATGAATGCCTGAATGAATGAATGAACTTCATCCCATTTGTTTTATATTCTTCTGGGTCCCATTATTAGAGATGTCTCTGACTAAAGATTTTCCACAACTTTTTCTTTTTTTTTAAGTTTTAATACACACCAGCATAGGATATTTAATTTAAATATGCTATAATTTTAAATAGATATAAGGTTATTATGCATACAAAATAATATTAATTATAGCAACAGAAGAACATTCATAGCTCATAAAAATTCATAGCTCTATTATATTAGAACTTTGTCTCCCAGAGTCATTACACACTAATTTTATGTATGTTGTCCTGGTTGCTAATACACACATATATTTATAAGAAGACATGCAGCATTTGCTGAATTTTCACTTTTTTTCTCTTTGTTTCTGTTTCACAAGTATTTGAAATCATAAAACAAAACTTAACACTACTACGTGTATGATAGAGAAGCCAAGCTCTCTAGAATTATATTGTCCACATACCATTGAAAGAATAATTTAATATTAATTATTAATATGAGGCTTATTTTTATAAGAATTTGTAAATGTGGTATACTTGATACCACATAATTCTATGTTTCTTCCTCCATGTTGCTAGTTATTACTGAGTTTGACAATACAAGGAAATTTAAATTTCAAACAGAGCAAAAGTGATACAGAAAAATATCTAATCATACCAAAAATAACAGCTAAATGTTTTGAAGATAAACTGAATTTCTGAATGATCCATACTTTTGCAAAAAATTGAGTAGTTCGGAAAATACATACTAGCCATAGGCTGCTGGTTACTCTCTTCATTATCTTCTTAGATATTACCTGCAAGCAAATGTAACAACAGGCAGATCAGATTGGGAAAGTTGTTTTCACTGTCTTATCCACATTCTTCTTTCTCCTTGGAGGACACCACACCAATTCCCTGTCCCTTTCTGTATATGAGTTTAAAAACATTTCTCACTCCAGAGTTGGCCATGAGACCCAGGATTAAAATGGTCAATAATTCTACATTGGTAGGAAGGTGACCTCATTAGGTCTGATAAGAATAAGCGAATTCAGGACATAGGTGGCACATATTCTTAAGGAATATATTTTTCTACTTTTTTAATGGGAACATGAGAGCCTGAAACTAAAGATAGAGGAAGTGGGTAAAGAGGAGGTTAGACAACACAAAGCACAGAATGCTGCCTATGTAGAGAAAGCAGGGCTGAGAGATTGGGATGGGCAAATTTGTTTGATACCTGAATCCAACCATACTTAAAGCCAGGCTTACCCATGAATTATAGTTTATATTAGCCAATAAGTTACTTCATTTGGCTTAAGCCAATTGAACTTTGGTTTTATTTAGCTGGCGACTGAAGATATCTTTCCCTCTATAATACTGAAATAATACAAGTCTTTATTCAGCCAGATTTCCATAAGGAGCTTTCCTTCATTCTATCCGGTTGCATCGAAGTATTTAAGCATATACCTTTGTAACGGAAGATAGTCTTCAACAGGATTTATGAGAACACCGTTCTGGTTATTTTGTTCATGTAGTTTATCTTTCCTATTGGAAAAGGAATATCCATTCCACAGATGGGAAAACAGAGGTTATAGAGGTTAAGTAATTCATCGACTACCATGAAGCGGTTAAGTGATGGAACTAAGATTCTAAGTCAGACTGTGTGAACTCAGAGAGCACACCCTCTTAATTGCAATGGAATATTTTAAACACAGCTTTATATGGGGCAGGTGCAAATGAGTAAGCAGAAAGAGTAACTGTGGGTACAGCAAAAATGTAAGGAAGGGCGAAATGACTGTCCATTAAAGCTATTGCAATGTCATTTCCATCCTGGAGCACTGAGGAGAGGGCTCAATTTTAGGTTGGGTCTGAAGGCTCAAGTTAGCTTTTAGAGAAATAAGCAGGCTGCTTAGGAAGACAAAATTTGAAATTACTTCCTTTCTCTGTCTCTGAATAGAGTCTTATATCCAATTAAGCCTTTCCCTAGTTGAAGTTCAGACCTTCTCTGGCTGAGCAGAGGTGATTTCACAAACTTTCTATCTCAAGTCTCTAGAGCTGTAGCCAGATTTGGCTTTGGATGGCTATCTCTGGTACAGATATGAAATGCGGGTCACCATAATATTTTCCCAGAGTAGTGTGTATCAAAAATTGTCCTATAGAAAATAAAGTCCTTGGATCAAGAGGTCTGAGGAATTTGAGAAATATTGCACAGTGTATCGTCTTTTTGGAAAGTATAAAGTATATCAAGAAATAAATTAAAGTCTCGGAGATATACATCAAACATATTCACTTAGCACAGTTTTTCCTAAATGAATCTGACAATATTTTTCTGGCACAACACTGTTTTTAGCACTTTATGCTAAAAACACTGGCACAAACATCAATATGAAATTTTAAATCATATTATAACACTTTTGTCTTTTCATGACAAAAAAATCATAAGCTTACATTCAGATGACCCAAAGGATAAAAAGACAAATATGAAATGAATACATTTTAACATTCCTATTGTTTAGTGTTATGAAGTGCTTTTGATTGTATTTGGCAAAATTTACACATTTTGTTATTAAAATTCTAATTTGATCAATAGATACCTGTGTCAAATATCTATAAAATGTCTATATTTGTTTTAAATGTCACATAGCTGTCCTTTAGAATGCCTAATACAGAGGTATATATACATGATTGTTACCAAGATATGTGTGTCTGAGAATTATCCATCTTTCTGGCAAAATAGTCTAAATTTGGAAATCCAAGTTTTCCAAGCAGCAAGAACACTCAATACATATAATTAGAACAGTGTGAAAAGCTAAGCTCAATTATACTCCTCAGTGTGAGTTGTACGAAGACCTTCCCAGGTTTCATCTTCATGAGCTCCGTTCTCTTCAGCTTTTGTATCAAAAGAGGATTAAGACCTGAAAGATACTGAGAGTGGAGCAGACCTGTGCTGAGGGAGCTCTCTTAGCAGTAACACTTGAGAATATTTGGCCTGATAAAAACAGTCGTCACATTTTCTAGGAACCTTGAGCCTGGAAGCGATTGAAACTCAAGTTTACTCCTAATTGGGAAAATGCCATGATAACAAAAATGGACTTTTCTATTTGAATCTTTTAAAATGTTGGCCACTTTACTTATCCTGTCCTGTTTTTGTCAGTCATTGTTTTACATACAAAGAAAGGAAATGCTGAGGATATTAGGAGAATCCTATGATTTCTAATAATTATTGTAAAGCCAATATCTAGATATATTTTTCTTAACTTTTTGTAAACATAATTCTAAAAATGCAAGTATCCTATATTTTGCTGTGATTAAAATGGTATCATATCTTCTCATACTTATAGGGTTAATTTTAATTCCTGGGGGTACACAAGAGCATGCTGCCTCCATGAATAAAATAAAACTTGCATTTGTAGATTTTAAGATGGGAAGAAATATTTTCAGAAATAAAGTAGCAGGAACAAGTGACATTACCTCTGTCACTCTGAATTTTATCTTCCCTTGAGGTGCTTTTCCTGCCATTAACAAGCAGACTCTCTGCACATACAACTCATCCTTTAACTGTCTGTCCTAGTAGTACACAAAACTGCTTTGTTTGGTAGGAGACATCTGAAACTTCAGAAGGACTTTAGTAAAGACAACAAGGAAAAAAACAGGTAGTAGGCACACATCATATATAAAATGGTGGGACTTCCAAAATAGAATTTTGAAACTTAGTGTACCAAACTTGCTCCCTAGATACATATCCCCAGATTCAATTCACTATCTAGATTAAACATTTCTGTGTTAGGCCTGTAGTTTTGATGTGAACTTAAGAGATCTCTTGCCCAATTTCTTTTTGGTCTAAATTTGAGCATATTTTCACATTTAGGATGTTGTCCTGACATGTACTTGTCAGGAATTACCTCCCAGCTACTTTGGTGCTTTGATAGTTATGGAAAGTTATATTATTCTCATCAAATATTTCTGTTTTCCCAGCAGAAGCATTATGTTTACTCAGCCTATCAATGTTCAGTCCGGCTGTGTAGACCATGTGACTTTGTGGTTCTCTCCCTCTGAGGTTAATGCTTAGCCCATTCCAGTGTTCACTTTTGTCTCTGTGACTTGCTTAGTCCCGTGTAATATAAATAGAAGAGATATTTGTCATTCTGAGCAGTGTATTTAAGAGTCATTAATTGCTTTTTTTTTCCTTTTTTTTAAAGATTTTATTTATTTATTTGACAGACAGAGATCACAAGTAGCCAGAGAGAGAGGCAGAGAGAGAGGAGGAAGCAAGCTCCCTGCTGAGCAGGGAGTCCAATGTGGGGCTCCATCCCAGGACCCTGGGACCATGACCTGGGCTGAAGGCAGAGGCTTTAACCCACTGAGCCACCCAAGTACCCCAAGAGTCATTAATTTCTCCCATCATTTTTGTTTCTTTTAATAATGCCGATAAGATGATGCCACAGCTCTTGGCCCCAAAGTGAAAAACATGCAGCTGGTTAGTGACAAATACATAACAAAAAGAAGAAAACAAAATCATATATTACTGAATCCCGTTAAAATTTGGGGTTTCTTTGTTACCACACATAGCTTGTCTTAATCTGACAAATACAATGGTTAAGACTAAAGGAGGCAGTTTCCTTTCTAGAGGCTGTCAGCTTGAATATTTACAGTATGTTTTACATTCCCATTTTAAGAATTTCTGTACTGTTCTTCTTCATAACTCTTAAAGAATGGTAAGAACTTTGTTTCATGCTACATAGGATTGGTGTAATGATAAATAAGAAAATAAATTTTAAAATGCTCTTTACATTCTACAGTCCTGAATAAACATTGTAATAGTCATAAAAATAACTGTAGTCCTGAGTAAACATTGCAATAGTCATAAAAATAACACTTTTTTTTTTTTCACAACTGAATTTTTAAAGTTGTGTTAGTAGAAGGCAGAATGCCCACTGAAGGAGCTAACAGATCATTTGAAGGAGTACTCTCTTAGTAGCAGAATTGAAAAGCCCAGGATGCCCTGGACATCCTGGCGAGGCATCTTGGGAATCATTGTGCTTTAGCTGGTCAGCCAATTCACAGTGAGGTGAGGCTTCTCACTGATACATCTGATTGCTCTCTGGTAGTTGATGCAGATGCAAAGGGGAACTGATACAGCTTTTTGCTTGCAGTCAGTGCCTGCCTGTGGTTATTAGGCAGGCCCAGCTCTGACAGCATTTTTAATCTTCTGGACATGATAAGAGAGAGGCAGTGACAGGAGTAAAGATATAGTAGTTTCACCACAGGAACTGAACCTAAAAGTCAGAAAACCTAGGGCAAATATAATTCAAGTAGGTTTTATTTCTACTCTCAACCCCTATAACCAGTATGAATCAGGCTTGTCCTGGCCTTCTAACACCTTTTACTTCCATTACCTCTGTTGAATGAAAGGGTCTTTCTTCAAGTTGACATGTTCCTTTCTGAGGACTTCCACACCACTCTTTTTCCAACGTCACTCAGTGTACTGACTCCTTAACACACACACACACATACACACACACATGCACACATGTAGACACACATACCCATCTCTTTCTTTGTATATCATTCCATTTGCTTTCAGTGTGGCATTGTAAAACAAATTACTTTAAGAACATTTCTGCTTAAGCAATAGATATGAATAAAATATTCCTTTATTTGTGACAGAGTTGTTTAGATAATTCTGATATTTGTCAGACATGAGTCACAGTAGCCTTTATGCTTAACTTGTAGTTGTAACAAAAAAAACCAAATCATACATTTATAAAACATCTGATTTAGTCCTCAACATGATGCGCTACCTATCTCCAGCAAATACTTTTTAAATTTATTAATATTTTCTCTATATACATCATCAAAAATAAAAATTAAAAACAGAAGAATATTGATGACCATTGAATAGTCCCATTGAGTTCAATATTGGGTTAAATTCTTGAAGCTGAAAGAAAAATGAGACTATTTTTTAAAAATTTTATCACCATGATAATAGTGTTTACAGTGTTTGAAAAATTTCAGTATCTTTTATTAGTATTTGCATTTTGCAGATTGCTTCTCCAGAATTGCTTCATGTTTCTGGTAAATGCAAGAAGGCCTTATAGTAACTCAGTCTTGACTATAATACTTTGCTCAGTATTTATTTATTGAATAAATTTGTCGATTTCTTTTGAAACTAAATATTGTTCTCATTAAAAATTAATGTACTCCACAGAGAAAATCTAGTTTAAAGGATAAATTGTACCCAGAATTATTCTAATGTTTGTTGTATTAAAAAATACAGCCAATAGCAAATATCACATTATGAATTGTCCCCTTTCAAAATTTATAAGCAGTTAGCATAATTGTTTTAATTTAGAATTTAATATTTCATGCCTCATCTTAAATGTTATTTCTTTTTCTCAAATAATAATTATGAAAGCACTTATGAGCCATGTATTTTTATTTAGATTGCTAAAGCTTATAAATTATATTAAAAGCTTGAGTTTAATTCTTATAATTAAGGCATAAAAATGAAAAATGCTATTTTCTTCAATGACTGACTTCAAGAAGAATCATAAAAATACACTAACAAAAATAAGTACTCAACTCATTTTATAGAACTTAAAATGTACATGGTTTTCTTAGACTCTTAAACAACATTGATTATAGAGTAAAACAAAATGCTGATTTAATTGTCCAATAATCTTTAATCAGTTTCCCCATTCAGGTAGTTCTCTGTGTGGATGTATGTGTGTGTGTGTGTGTGTGTGTGACAGAGAGAAAGAGAGAGAGGAAGGAACAGATTTCTGAAGAAACTAATTCAGGATACTATAGGTTTTTACTAGCTTTTTATTTGTTTATTTGTCTTAAGGGGGCAGCAAAGGCACACAAAGCATCTGCTGGTAGTATATTCATCTGAGATGTCCTGAAATAAAATTAAATGCAAACATTTTTATGATAATAGAAGTTAAAGACAGTGTGGTGATGTTTCTCATTTCAAATCTTTATGAAAAACAAAGTCCAATGTTTTAGTAGGATGGAACCTTTTCTTGGCACTTATTAAAGATGCACAGTTTACCTATTCATTTAAGTATTTGCTATATGTCAAGTAAAGCAATTTACTTGGACAGGTATAAGGTGGTTGCGCTACCGTGAACTGTAACTGCATAGGAATGTTTTCACAAGCATAATTCACCTGCAGTTTCTTTCTTTAGTCATTACTAAAGCCTTGGGGACATAATATGTTAAAAATAAGATGCAAATTTCATACATGATTTTTTAAGAGCCACAGGTTCTATACAGACATGTTGATTTCATAAATGACTTAAATACAACTCAGATGATCTAATATAATTTGATTTTGACTAACTTTTAGATTCTATAAAGTAATGTCAAACATGTGTTTGTAGAACTAGAGAACAGTAGTTGTGAAATAATCCACACCCTTTCAGAAACAAGAACTTTACCATTGGGAAATTATTGAATCCTTTTGAAATACTAGGTAGCTATTTATAGTAGCATATGGTTCCAAAATATGCATGGTAATAAATGTAAATTTAAATGACTGTTGTAAACTTTTCCAGTCCGCTGAGATTTACTGCTTAGAAATGTATAAACGTAATGCAAATGCCCCTGAAAATATGTACTTCTGGAATATATGTCTATATCTGTATATATCCATACAAAGTAATGTGTAAAAGTTTAAGTATCAGACTAGTATTCCAATCAAATCACTTACAGATATTTATCTGTAGTTCTATCAAGCCTGGTGATCAGGCTTCTAAACATTCAACCATTTCAAAACAATGAATTAGAAATTATAGGCACAGGACACTTGGATGGCTCAGTCCATAAAAAGTCTGAGTCTTGATTTTCGGTCAGATCAGAGTCATGATCTCAGGGTCCTGAGATGAAGCCCCACATGGGGCTCTGCACTTAGCATGGAATCTGTTTGTCCCTCTCCCTCTGTACCCCCCACCCCACTCATGCATACTCCCTCTCTCTCTCTGAAATACATAAATAATTAAAGAAAAAAAGAGGGTGCCTGGGTAGCTCAGTGGGTTAACCCTCTGCCTTTGGCTCAGGTCATAATCTCTGAGTCCTGGGATCCAGCCCCACATTGGGCTCTCTGCTCAGCAGGGAGCCTGCTTCCCCCTCTCTCTTTGCCTGCCTCTCTGCCTACTTGTGATCTCTCTCTCTGTGTCCAATAAATAAATAAAATCTTAAAGAAATAAAGAAATAAAAAGAAGTTATAGGCAGGCACACAGGGAAATGTACTGTGATGTGGGAAATGTGATGACATGTACTATTGTGGAATCAAAGAAACTATTTAAAAGATGACAATAGACATTCCAATAAAATCTTGGCCAGAAAGTATAAGAGCAGTTTTAAAAGGCTAAACAAACATTTACTCAAAGCATAATTTGTATTACAATATTATGTTATTTAGTAATTGAAATTAAAAGATGATTCCTGTCTTCTAGAAAAGCTTAAATGATCTTGAAAGTAATATTTAGTAAAGCAAGAAATGAATATACAGACACTATACTAGTTCAAAATATAAAATACTAGTTCAAAATTATAAAATAAATAAATTTTAAATAACATAAAAATTAACAAAAAGTAAAATAATGTTTGGTATTTCCTTACATTCGTATATTAGGTACCCATTAATTATGTTATTTTTCAATAATATTTGGTTAAAATAAAAATTAGTACTATATGTCAGGGACAAAATGCAGAGTATAAGAGCATGTATTTAATATGTTACCTCTTTTGGTAAAATATATTTTATATTTAACAATTCATTAGAATAAAAATATTTTATTTTGTTGGCCACAGAAATATCTGGCCTTTATTTTTTAAATTTATTTCTTTTCAGCATAACAGAATTCATTGTTTATGCACCACACCCAGTACTCCATGTAATACGTGCCCATATGTAAATGTTTTAAAGAACATAACAAGTTTCAGTTTTATAAATGTATTGTTTTCAAAAAATAAATAGAACTTCAGAGTCATTGATATATTTTGACTTATCAAATATATTTTGGTCATTCATTTTTCTGTGTTTTCAGCAAACATTTTTGAATGTCCACTATATACTATATGCTGTTCTAGGTTCTAGGGATATGCTACTGAAACATGCAAACCCTCTAAGAGCTTACAGGTTTTTTTTTTATTGTTTTGTAAAAGCAAATATACATTTTTGTTTGTTTGTTTTGTTTGGTTTGTCAACCTGAATTTATTTTTTTTAATTTATTTTTTATTTATTTTCAGCATAACAGTATTCATTATTTTTGCACCACACCCAGTGCTCCATGCTCTCTGTAATACCCACGGCCTGGTTCCCCCAACCTCCCACCCCCCCCACCACTTCAAACCACTCAGATTGTTTTTCAGAGTCCATAGTCTCTCATGGTTCACCTCCCCTTCCAATTTCCGCCAACTCCCTTCTCCTCTCTAACTCCCCATGTCCTCAATGCTATTTGTTATGTTCCACAAATAAGTGAAACCATATGATAATTGACTCTCTCTGCTTGACTGATTTCACTCAGCATAATCTCTTCCAGTCCCGTCCATGTTGCTACAGAAGTTGGGTATTCATCCTTTCTGATGGAGGCATAATACTCCATAGTGTATATGGACCACATCTTCCTTATCCATTCGTCCGTTGAAGGGCATCTTGGTTCTTTCCACACTTTGGTGACCGTGGCCATTGCTGCTATAAACATTGGGGTACAGATGGCCCTTTTATACTTTTAATGCCATTCCAATCAAAATTCCACCGGTATTCTTCAAAGAGCTGGAGCAAATAATCCAAAAATTTGTATGGAATCAGAAGAGAACCCGAATCGCTAAGGAAATGTTGAAAAACAAAAATAAAACCGGGGGCATCACGTTACCTGATTTCAAACTTTACTACAAAACTGTGACACCAAGACAGCATGGTACTGGCATAAAAACAGACACATAGACCAGTGGAACAGAGTAGAGAGCCCAGATATGGACCCTCAACTCTATGGTCAAATAATCTTCGACAAAATAGGAGAAAAAAGACAGTGGAAAAAAGACAGTCTCTTCAATAAATAGTGCTGGGAAAATTGGGCAGCTATATGTAGAAGAATGAAACTCGACCATTCTCTTACACCATACACAAATATAAACACAAAATGGATAAAATACCTCAACATGAGACAGGAATCCATCAGAATCCTAGAGGAGAACATAGGCAGTAACCTCTTCGATATCAGCCACAGCAACTTCTTTCAAGATATGTCTCCAGGGAGCCTGGGTGGCTCAGTGGGTTAAGCCACTGCCTTCGGCTCAGGTCATGATCTCAGGGTCCTGGGATCGAGTCCCGCATCGGGCTCTCTGCTCAGTAGGGAGCCTGTTTCCTCCTCTCTCTCTCTCTGCCTGCCTCTCTGCCTACTTGTGATCTCTCTCTGTCAAATAAATAAAAATAAAATCTTAAAAAAAAAAAAAAAGATATGTCTCCAAAGGCAAAGGAAACAGTCAAAAAAAAACCAAAGAGGCAACCCACGGAATGGGAGAAGATATTTGCAAATGACAGTACAGACAAAAGACAAAATCTATAAAGAACTCCTCAAACTCAACACACACAAAACAGATAATCATATCAAAAAATGGGCAGAAGATATGAACAGACACTTCTCCAATGAAGACATACAAAGGCTATTAGACACATGAAAAAATGTTCATCATCACTAACCATCAGGGAGATTCAAATTAAAACTACATTGAGATATCACCTTACACCAGTTAGAATGGTCAAAATTAGCAAGACAGGAAACAACATGTATTGGAGGGGATGTGGAGAAAGGGGAACCCTCTTCCATTGTCGGTGGGAATGCAAGTTGGTGCAGCTTTTTTGGAGAACAGTGTGGAGATTCCTCAAGAAATTAAAAATAGAACTTCCCTATGACCCTGCAATTTCACTACTGGGTATTTACCCCAAAGATACAGATATAATGAGCTTACAGTTTTTTATTTTAATCTGAGAGCTTACAGTTATTGATAAATATGCAAGCATATCACTGTAAGAGTGGGAAAATGTTTTACAATAGGGATCACAAGGACTATAAAACTACATAGAAGGAACAAGGAGAACTACATAGAAGTCAAGGAAAAGTAGTTTCCTTGAAGAAGTTATAGTTGGAAGGATAAGAGAGATTAGTAGGAGTTACAGATAATAAAATGATAAGACAAGGTCAAGGGAACACTTGTGATGGACCACATATGGGAGGACATCGTATGCTAGAGGACAGAAAAGGATTTTGTACATCTAAATCAAACATAGTAAGTAGGGAAGTGGTAAGACAAACAGGACAAGAGGCTCTCTATTTTTGGCCTTTACCTAGAGGCAAATTGAAGACTATAAATCTTTAACCAGTCAAATGTCATAACTGGATTTGAAATTCAGATTGGTCATTCTGATTATTGGGTATAAAATAGATGGGAGGGAGACATGTATAAAACAAGGGGACTTGTCACAATAATAAAAAATTGGTGGTAATTTAGATCAATGATTATGGGGACATAGACCAAGGTTATCATGGTACAGGAATTTGAAATTAAGGACTCACACATAATCAAGGAATTAAGACACCAAGTCATCCTTGGGTGAGCTGACTAAACTGAATTTCATCTCCTCTAAAGCCAGGTACAGGCTCTGGGATCAGTGACCCCACAAAGGTTCTACCAACTATTGGATGCTAGGTGAACGACTTGCTAGATTTCTCTTCCTTTTTACCTTTTAAAATCCAAGACTCTCTCAGAAAAATGAAATTGGACCATTCCCTTACACCACACACAAAAATAGACTCAAAATGGATGAAGGACCTCAATGTACGAAAGGAATCCATCAAAATCCTTGAGGAGAACACGGGCAGCAACCTCTTCGACCTCTGCCGCAGCAATATCTTCCTAGGAACAACGCAAAAGGCAAGGGAAGCAAGGGAAAAAATGAACTACTGGGATTTCATCAAGATCAAAAGCTTTTGCACAGCAAAGGAAACAGTTAACAAAATCAAAAGACAACTGACAGAATGGGAGAAGATATTTGCAAACGACATATCAGATAAAGGACTAGTGTCCAGAATCTATAAAGAACTTAGCAAACTCAACACCCAAAGAACAAATAATCCAATCAAGAAATGGGCAGAAGACATGAACAGACATTTCTGCAAAGAAGACATCCAGATGGCGAACAGACACATGAAAAAGTGCTCCATATCACTCGGCATCAGGGAAATACAAATCAAAACCACAATGAGATATCACCTCACACCAGTCAGAATGGCTAAAATCAACAAGTCAGGAAATGACAGATGCTGGCGAGGATGCGGAGAAAGGGGAACCCTCCTACACTGTTGGTGGGAATGCAAGCTGGTGCAGCCACTCTGGAAAACAGCATGGAGGTTCCTCAAAATGTTGAAAATAGAACTGCCCTATGACCCAGCAATTGCACTATTGGGTATTTACCCTAAAGATATAAATGTAGTGATCCAAAGGGACACATGCACCCGAATGTTTATAGCAGCAATGTCCACAATAGCCAAACTATGGAAAGAACCTAGATGTCCATCAACAGATGAATGGATCAAGAAGATGTGGTATATATACACAATGGAATACTATGCAGCCATCAAAAGAAATGAAATCTTGCCATTTGCAATGATGTGGATGGAACTAGAGCGTATCATGCTTAGCGAAATAAGTCAAGCAGAGAAAGACAACTATCATATGATCTCCCTGATATGAGGAAGTGGTGATGCAACATGGAGGCTTAAGTGGGTAGAAGAAGAATAAATGAAGCAAGATGGGATTGGGAGGGAGACAAACCATAAGTGACTCTTAATCTCACAAAACAAACTGAGGGTTGCCGGGGGGAGGGGGTTTGGGAGAAGGGGGTGGGATTATGGACATTGGGGAGGGTATGTGATCTGGTGAGTGCTGTGAAGTGTGTAAACCTGGTGATTCACAGACCTGTACCCCTGGGGATAAAAATATATGTTTATAAAAAATAAAAAATTAAAAAAAAAAAAATCCAAGACTCTCTCTTTTTAATGCTGTAGAACAGAAGTTAAGTCAGGGATTCTTTCCTGCTAACTGATATTACCTTTAGAGGTGATTCAGTGAAGCCAGCTGGCCTAATGCAGGTCTCTAGGCTCCCTCACGTGCTAATAACAGAGAGCTGTGGAATTCTCAATTGAGCCCCTAAAAAGTGAATTTTTGCTCAAAAGGTATCACTGATCAGCTGAACACTCTTTTGCCAATTACCCTTTCTTTGTTAGTGCTTATAGATAGCCTTCCTCAACTATCTTCATATAGATGGCAGCAATCTGGGATGAAGATCTTTAGAGAAAGGGTACATTCAGTATTAGCACTTCCTAAGTTTCAGTTCTAAACTTTATAAAATGTACTAACTGATCATTGATTAACTGCTTTGTAGAAGCATGAAGCTGGAAGGAATCATAATGCAAATACTTCAGCAGGTCCATTAAGTGACTTAGCTACATATTACATAGCTACAGAGTACATACATGTACTTTTGATGTGATAGAGGCCTGTTTAGCTCAAGATGGATTGCATCATTCTGTGATATGAAATGTTTTTCTAAGATGATGGCTGGTATCTTATAAACTTGCACTGCGAATGGGTTCTTAAAATTCAAAGAAATATCATCCAGTTTTCCACCAAATAAAAGAAATGGGAATAAGAGGAATAAAGAATTCTTGGTAAAGAGAAAAAAGTTAGTAGATAAATGGATCAATTTTGAAATGCATTTTGCAGTTCACTATCAACATAGTAAATAGTTTGTTGTATATTTTTATTTGGTAATATATAAACATTGCCTCTCACATTATACTGTATATATCACTGGTGGCTATTGGATAGTAATAGAGTTCTACTTCACTTGTTAATCATCCAACAAAGAGAATGTGACTTAGTGATCAATGGCAATTACATTAGAATTGCAACATATGGTAAATTGAATGTTTTTGTACAGTGGCATTTAGTTGTTTGGGACCATGTACCAAATTAATGGGAACATCAGGTAAATTTAACATCTTTACTGCTTTAATTGATCCTAAAGTAGGTAATTATGTTATCTATAAAGTCAATTTGTCCTTTTTCCATTATTTATGATGTGCAGTTGTGCACCAAGCATACACCAATCACAATGCAATTGCAACATATATGGTTGGAGCCTGTGCCAAATGCCACACAAAACATGAAAGAGAAATAAGCTGAAAGTTGCTCTGTACAAGGTGTTTTTTTGTTTGTTTGTTTTTTACTAAACTGAAAGATTGTTTTACTATTTCTACTTTAGTTGCATTGTGGATGAATAAATACATAGTATTAATCTTTTAAAATTTCTAATAACCTGAAAAGTTTTTCTTTCAGATTATTTTAAAGTTATCCTGATTATTCTGATTCTTTGATATCCTAGTACCTGTCTTAGTAAATTCAAAGCTTTGCATAATTAAGTCACTCGGATTTTTTTATTCCACTTTGAAAAGAGAGGCAGTTTTTCAATTTTCTCTCATCACACGTTCTCAACTCTGGCTGCACATTTGGATTACCTTTGGAAATAAAAACTAGTCACAGTTCCTAGATTTTACCCTTAAAAATTCTGATTAGGTCAGCGCAGAGGTATTTTTACAACCTCTCTAGGTAATTATGATACACAGTGAGTGATGGTAAGTGTAACTTTAAATATGGGTCCTACCACAATAGGAAAAGGTAAAAATTCAGTTTCTTTGATCTTGTATGACCATATTGACAGTAAAATTAGGATTTACTGGAGGGAAAAAGGCTTAAGACAAGCCGACATTTGGAAAAGCTGAGCAAGATGAGCAGTTAGCAAAATACCATAGAATGATACTATTATTTAAAGTCTTATAAATATAAAAGTTTAGAGAGAGTTTCACTTTTACAACTGGAAAACAAAACAAAATGATGACATTTAGATCACTAAGAGGAAACTGAAACAAGAGGGTCTATAAAAATCACGTCCATTCCAGTATTTGGTGTTAACATATTCAGATGCCTAAGAGACAGGGTCTCTGCTTGAAATTGGCAAATGACATTGACATTCACTCAGCTCTTTCTATAGTAGGTATATTTCATACTTTTTTACTTCTCAAAGCAATGCTAAGAAGTGGGTACTGTTATTCCAGATCTACAGAATACAAAATGTAGCACAGAGAGTTCAGTGATGTAGTTAAATCCATGAAGCTACTAAATGTCAAGTCATCAGGTCCAGTTTGACTCCAGAGCCCACGTTCCTGCCTGACCTTGATACCAGCTTCTGCATTATATGATGAATAATCTAGGTAAGGTGCTCTATGGTCAGATAGCCAAGGCCTGCATCTGACATGAAGGTGCGGGAACTGACTCCCCTTTCTATCTTATAAATCTGCTGCTTCTTTTCTGTGTGCATCTTGCGGTAATCTTGCCTTACATCTAACCCAGAGTACAGAAAGCCTCCCTGGCTGCCTGCCCTTACAGAAGCCTGTGGATGTCCCTGGAAGGAATAAAGAAATGTGATCAAAAGATAGCCATTGAAAAATTCATAGCCTTTTGTTTCCAGACTTGTTGGAAAACATAAAATCTTTGATATTTGTTCACCAAGATGATAATATACTTTCCTGTGAGATTCCTTATAGTACAAGAATTTAGAAGGATGCTTAATTTCCAATTTTCATAATAATAGATATAGAGGGTGGACTAGAGTGAGTCCATAAAATATACATTTTATGTTTAAATAATGGAAAAGAGATCTCAAAAAACTATATCACAGTGTTATTTATCTATGGATGGTTGAAGTGAGGAAATTATGGGAGATTTTTACTTCTTTTTATGCATCAGCAAGAAAATAAAAATTTTACTGTTTTTTTCCTTTTTTAAAAATTTATTTTCTCACCATAGCACATACGCTTTCCCATGTCCATCACCCAGACACTTCATCCCTCCCATCCCCCTCCCCTCCAGCAACCATCAGTTTGTTTCATGAGAGTCTCTCATGAGAGTCTCTCATGGTTTGTCTCCCTCTCTGGTTTCATCTTGTTTCATTTTTCCCTCCCTTCCCCTATGATCCTCTGTCTTATTTTTCAAATTCCACATATCAGTGTGATCATATGATAATTATCTTTCCCTGATTGACTTATTTTGCTTAACATAATACCTTCAAGTTCTATGCATGTCATTGCAGATGACAAGATTTCAGTTTTTGATGGCTGAATAGTATTCCATTATCTATATCTATATATGTATCTATCTCACATCTTCTTTATCCATTCATCTGTTGATGGACATCTAGACTCTTTCCATAGTTTGACTATTATAGACATTGCTGCTATAAATATTCAAGTGCACGTGACCCTTCAGATCACTACATTTGTATCTTTAGGGTAAATACCCAGTAGTGCAATTGCTGGGTTGTAGAGTAGCTCTATTTTCAACTTTCTGAGGAACCTCCATACTGTTTTCCAGAATGGCTGCACCAGCTTGTCCTTGAGTTGATATATGCAAAATGTAAAAGAAATTTAATCTCTAAAATCCAGCCATTTATAATTAAGAACAGAGGTTACATTCACATATATGCAGGCCACAAATAAAATCTAAGAATGTGTAAAGAATTCTTTACACACTAGAGTTTGTAGCGAAAGTTATAATGTAAGTAGAAAAATTAGTTGTGGAAAAGGGAAGCTATTAGAGGTATTCATTCCATTTTGTGTTTGTTTGTTTTTTTTTTAAGCAGTAAAAGTGTAGTCTTGGATACCAAGTAAGATGAGCTTTGATAAGAATATCTATTTTGAATGTCACATGAATCTAAAATAAGTTGAACTTAAGAGATGGATGGGAAGAAACACTAACGAAGATATTTTCACTTGTGATCCAAATACACAGGAGAGACATGGAAGAACAAATAGAGGGAGAAACATAGAGAAAGACAGGGAAACAGAGAGTGAAAGAAAGGAAAGAGATAAATGAATTGGAATCTACCCTTGTAGCTGAATTCCAAAGCAGCTTCTGAAGAAGACAATGCAGAAATAACTAGAAGAGTAAATCCAGTGAGCCTGTGATTTCTAAAACTGGAAAAAGTATAGATGATGTAAGAATTGCTGATAGCTCTCCAAAACTCTGCAGAAGGAAGGTATGATCCCATGGGTAAAGTCAAGACTGGGCCTTCACTGAACTTTGAGATTCCTGCATGACAATTGTTACAACTTTGAACTGAAGAGTTTGAGCTTCTGAGGACATCAGATGGTGTTATAATTAGCTATTTTAAGCAGATAATATAGCTTAGGGATGATATCAGATTCAGTTTCTGCGGGTGCAATAAGTAAAAACAGGCTGAATTTGTTTTTTTTTTCTTTATTTTTTGAAGTAACCATGCTATTTTCCATTTACAGAATTTTTTTAAATCTCTAAGCTCTTTACCACATAATATCAAAAGAGGATTATATATTCATAATGAAAAGTAAATATCCTTAGTGCTTGTAAAATTGTCTTTTTAAAATATTAGTTAAATCAGCCACTATAATATGTTTAGGAAAAAGTTTGGAAACAATAATATTTATTAAACTTTAACAGCTTCACTTTTTATCATTTCCTTATAACATCATCTTGTGAATTTAATTCACAGACAAAAAGTTGTTTTCAAAAGTCAAAATAAAGTTATTGTTATAGCTGCTTTATAAAGTACATTGAAATCCTGCAATTAAAGTCATGTTGTAAAATAATATCTGATTATATGAAACAATATTCATGATATAGTTTTTATTATATAAAATTTTTAAGTTTAAAGCATGATGATTTTCTTAAAAATAATATACATTTTATGTTTAAATAATGGAAAAGAGATCTCAAAAAACTATATCACAGTGTTATTTATCTATGGATGGTTGAAGTGAGGAAATTATGGGAGATTTTTACTTCTTTTTATGCATCAGCAATTTCTAAATTAGGTACAACAAATGTTTAATATGATAAAAAGTTTAGTTTTTTAAGTGACATCAAATAAATTATTAAATGCCATTTAGGAAAGGAATATGAAGTTTCTGATGGATATAAGAAACTTTGTAAAAAGATGTGGGCTTATGTGTTTATCTCCTTTGAGGATTAAATTACCATCTTATTCAAACTTTATGTATTTGTAAATGACTATATAAAATATATAAAATATGCTGTTAAAAGGAGAACTATTTTTGTAATAGTCACACTTTAATCTCTTCACTGTGATTTTCTGCCAATATGATGAAAGCAGATCACTGTTCTTGGGTACATTCACAATAGAGCATTTTCTAGACTCTAGAGATGGATTTCAAGCTACCTCTGACCAGTAGTTATCTTAAATGTGAGTTGCATTATTCTTAGCTCCAAAAATCCTTTGATCTTTTTATGATGGGGCGAGGAAGAAGCTAACAGTGTTTCCATTTAGAAACTTTTTGGAAAAAGTATCTTGACTGGCATTCCCTTTTCATTTACCAGCAGAAGTCTAAACATAAAGTATTTTAGTAAGCAGAAGTCTTTTTAATCATTAAACTTATGTTTATCACAAGGTGAAGTTTTCAACAGGAGCTGTGTATTTATTTCCTTTTATTAAGAAAAGTAAAAATTGTCAGTTAAATATAGTTTACTGAAATGAAATCTTTACAGTACTTATAAGTAAGATGTGCCTTAAGAGAAAAAAATAACAAAGACAATAAAAAAGTTGCAAAATATGAAACTAGATTAATGTTTTCTGGCAGTGTCTAAGGAACATTAAAAACAAAAACAGTGATTTTAGCTAACCCTGTCTGTCCAGCAGAGATTCAACTAAGTTAAAAAAAAAAAAGTTGCAAAACATCACCAATTTAGTCAAAACAGTCAATCTTGTAGCCCCATGAGGACACAACCTAAATGTGCCTATTTAAAGATCAAAGATATACTAAGATGATTTGGAACTTTGATCTTTACATGACTGTGGAGTTTCAAGTAACGCTATAGGGCCTTATTTTTTCATCACCACTTGACTTTTTCGAGCAACCTGTGTTATCTGTTGAACTAGAGGTGCAGGGATGCATGGTTAGGAAGAGTATAGCAATTATGTGAGAAGCCCAGGGCAAGGACAGCTCTGGGGGAAACACATGTTCTATTTTATATACAAGTGATTTTCCAACGTAGAGATGAATATTTTAAAATGCTTGTGTTCAGTTGAAGAACATTCAAAATACAGATTTTTATTTTTAAAGTAGTATTTTTAGATGCATCAAATCTTGAATACTGTAAGAAGGTCATTAACCAGACTGTTCAGGATTATATTTGTTCTGCATTAGTTGTATTCACAAATGTCTTATATATCAATCATAAAGTCTTTTTCAGCACAGTATATATGTTAGCTCTTTAAATAATTGTTATTCCACAGAACATAAAGAAAACAATAATTTCAGAAATCCTGTTTTGCCAACAAGATAGGGAATCTCTGTGGTCAGACATTTTGTTAGATACCTCTCCATACACTGAGACTTATCATTATTCATAGCTTGATAGATTACTCTAACTTTGCTTTCCACAGTATGTTATAGAATAGTACAGAATAGTATAGTGTAAAATACAGGTAGTATCTTTAGAATAATTTTTTAATCTGTATGACCTCAGTTTATACTCTCAGATCAACAATGACCTTATTCCATTAATATTAAATATTAAATCTTGTACTTTATTAGTCATACCCATTTAGTATCTTCTTCTCTCTTCTGTCAAAGTGATTATCAGATGGAAACAAGCAAAATTAGTGAGGGTAATATGGGAAAGGATGCCTAGGACAAGTACATTTTTAAGTTAACTTTTAACTGCTGTAAATAAATATTGAATAAATCCCGTCTTGTTTTTATGATGCAGTCTTAGAGAGTAGACTATCAAATCACCCAGATTTATTAAGTCTTGGAAAAATGAGGGAGATAAATTCAGGAGAGGAAGGAAGTGATACACTTTTGATTGATTAAAATATAGACCATTAACTTGGCCCTACTGCTAGAGAGTATTTGGAGATGTAGTCTTTTTGGAACACTTAGAGCAAAAAGAATCACTGTTCATTGGAAGCCATCATGGATTAAGTATGAATAGTTTTTTCAGATTTCCCTCATCAAAAGCATATTCAGAACTCAATAACTCATCTGGAAAAACCTTCCATAATCCTCTTATGAGTAAGATGGAAAAATGAGTTGAATGACATTCATAATAATTTGAAGTAGTTTACTAGTGATCTGAGAATTAGTTTCATTTAACTCCGAAAGTGAGTTTTGAGGGAAACATATCTCCTGGCTATGTATATAACTTGATCTATTAAAATTTTCATTAATTTTTTTTAGGAAGAAAGATAGATTTCATGTTATTGAATTTTCACAAGATATGAAAAATATGAACTTTAGTTGCTAATTTGGATGATGGAACCAGACTCAAAGGAATTAGATCAGCTGAAGTTACATGCTTACCATCTCTCAAGATGAACTTTAATTGATAAGTATAAACCTATACATCAACAGACAAATAGGCAAATAAAAAAATCAATATAGGTAAAAGCTAGGTGAATATGGGTCAAGGCAGGTATGTAGAAGTCTGTGATGTATCAGCCAAAATTTGTTTTGAAACAACCAGTGTGTAGCCCAATTAAAGCTGGGCCAACTTATGGTCAGTTTGGACAGGATTTTACATTCCAAAGAACAAAATCAAATCTAATTAAAACATTACAGTGCAGTCTGCATCATTATTGGAATCTCTCAAAGAGGTAAAATAGTAAGTTTCCTTTCACCCTCAAAATCATTTTATTATATCACCTCCTTTCTAGGTGTATCTCTTCTATTCTTGCTCACAATTTACTTCCCTACCTAATACCTTATCATTTAACTCTTGGCTTTTATGTGAGAATCTTTTACTTCTGGTATGACTTAGTTCACATATTGTCAGTGAAGAGGACATTTCCTAAGAACTCTCTATAATCCAGTACCGGTCCCAAAACAAAACAAAAACAAAACTTTCCCTAAAACAAAACTTTTCCCTAAAACAAAACAAAACTTTATATTTTTTATTTATACATGACATTTATCATTTCTAAAATATTTTTCACTTATCCACTCTAGCATATAATCTCCATAAATATTTGTTGAAAGTGTACTGGGATAAGTCATGTGCTCTAAAAACCTTGTATGCCTTATTTTAAAATTCATTTTACCCCTATAGTATAATAACTAAACTTCAGTACAGATTAGACTCATCAGCCTTCTTTTTTTTGCATGTCCATTCTGATTATACTTGACCCTTGAAGTCATACCCTGTCATAAAAGGAAGAGAAGAAAGAGGGTCTCATGGAAGGAAATAATTTCACCTCCTTTGTTTTCCCAATAAGATCATCTCTTCCCTCCTCTGCTTCTTACATTTACTAAAATGACCCTATTGGAAACCCTATTGGAAACAAGCAAGAAAGGCCTTTATGACCATTTCTGAGTATACATTGGTCTATGTCCTTGAAATTTAAGTATCCCACAGGTTCATGAATTATGAAATAAGTATTCATTTAAGATAAACTAGAGATGTTTTCATATTCATGTAGGGATCTTACCTTCTTTATCATGAAGTAGTAAGACTTTGGAAGATTAAACACAAAATATTGAAGGTAAATATCCTTTTAATCAGATGTAGTATTTATATATCATTCAAGAGGTGTTTGACACAAACTAAGAGCAGAATTGAAAGCCAGCTTCACAGAGAATGGAATCTGGAATGTTATTTCTCCATATTATGTTTCCTTTTTCTCCATATTAGATTTCATATAAATTTTCTTTCTATTTAGATTAAGTCTCTCTACTTCTTGGCTCACATCAGTGTATGGAAGTTGGGCGGCTATTTCTTATTTCATATATTATAGATGTAGCAGCACTGAGGAGAAGCTAATCAGGGTCTTGCAATTCCAAATTTCAAAGAGGAAACTGCCTAGTTCACATGGATTTAATGGTAATAGAGAACCACCAGATAAATAAATCTAGAAAATCAAGGGTTTATTCTAAACCAGATAGGAACCCCAAATCACCTACTTTACCTCTGGTAACCATCAGGTTGTTCTCTAGAGTTAAGAGTCTGGGAAAGCCTGGGTAGCTCAGTTGGTTAACCATCTGCCTTCTGCTCAGGTCATAATCCCAGGGTCCTGGATCTAGGCCTGCATTGGGCTCTTTGCTTGGTGGGGAGCCTGCTTCTCCCTCTGCCTGCCCTCTCATTTTTTTTTTTTAATGAGACTTTAATTTATTGTTGTTTGAGATTAATGGGACCTTAATAAGTTATTACTCTTTGTTGTTATTATTGTTTTTATATTCCTATTTTATTATTTGAAATATTATTATTTTTATAGTTTTTTATTTTATTTTATTATTTTTTTCAGTGTTCCAAAATTCATTGTTTATGCACTATGCCCAATGCTCCATGCAATACATGCCCTCCATAATACCTACCACCGGGCTCACCCAAGCCCTCACCCCGCTCCCCTCCAAAACTCTTAAGTTTGTTTCTCAGAGTCCCCAATTTCTCATGGTTTGTCTCCCCCTCCAGTTTCCCCCAACTCACTTCTCTGCTCCATCTCCCAGTTTCCTCCGTGGTTATTCCTTATGCTCCGCAAATAAGTGAAACCATATGATAATAGACTTTCTCTGCTTGACTTAATTCACTCAGCATAATCTCCTTTAGTCCCATCCATGTTGATACAGAAGTTGGATATTCATCCTTTCTGATGGAGGCATAATATTCCATATATGGACTATACCTTCTTTATCTACTCGTTTGTTGAAGTGCATCTTGGCTCTTTCCATGGTTTGTGGCCATTGCTGCTATGAACATTGGGGTACAGATGGCCCTTCTTTTCACTACATCTGTATCTTTGGGGTAAATATCCAATAGTGCAATTGCAGGGTCATAGGGTAGCTCTATTTTTAATTTCTTAAGGACTCTCCACACTGTTTTCCAAAGTGGTTGCATCAACTTGCATTCCCACCAACACTGTAAGAGGGCTCCCCTTTCTCCACATCCTCTCCAACACATGTTGTTTCCTGTCTTGTAAATTTTGGCCATTCTAACTGGTGTAAGGTGGTATCTCAATGTGGTCTTGATTTTAATCTCCCTGATGGCTAATGATGATGAACATTTTTTCATGTGTCTGTTAGCCATTTGTATATCTTCACTGGAGCAGTTCATGCCTTCTGCCCATTTGTTGACGTGATTATCTGTTTTGTGTGTGTTGAGTTTGAGGAGTTCTTTATAGATCTTGGATATCAGCCCTTTGTCTGTAGTGTCATTTGAGAATATCTTCTCCTGTTCCAGTTCCATGGGTTGCCTCTTTGTTTCTTTTTTTGTTTTGTTTTTTAAATTGCTTTTAAGAAGAAATTGTTGTTGTTGTTGTTTAAAGATTTTATTTTATTTCATTTGACAGATAGAGATCACAAGTAGACAGAGAGGCAGGCAGAGAGAAAGAGGAGGAAATGGGCTCCCCACCTAGCAGAGAGCCTGATGCGGGGCTTGATCCCAGGATCCTGGGATCATGACCTGAGCTGAAGGCAGAGGTTTTAACCCACTGAGCCACCCAGGCCCCTTGCCTCTTTGTTTTCATTGACTGTTTCCTTTGTTGTGCAGAAGCTTTTGATCTTGATGAAGTCCCAAAAGTTCATTTTCGCTTTTGTTTCCTTTGCCTCTGAAGACATATCTTGAAAGAAGTTGCTGTGGCCAAAGTCAAAGAGGTTACTGCCTATGTTCTCCTCTAGGATTTTGATAGATTCCTGCCTCAATATTGAGGTCTTTTATCCATTTTGAGTTATCTTTGTGTTATGGTGTAAGAGAATAGTCAAGTTTCATTCTTCTACACATAGCTGTCCAATTTTCCCAGCACCATTTATTGAAGAGACTGTCTTTTATCCACTGTATGTTTTTTCCTGCTTCATTGAAGATTAGTTGACCATAGATTTGAGGGTCCATATCCAGGCTCTCTACCCTGTTCCACTGGTCTATGTGTCTGTTTTTGTGCCATGCTGTCTTGATGATCATAGCTTTGTAGTAAAGCTTGAAATCAGGCAATGTGATGCCCCCAGTTTTTTTCTTTTTCAACATTTCCTTAGTAATTTGGGGTCTCTTCTGGTTCCATATAAATTTTAGGATTGTTCCAACTCTTTGAAAAATGTCAGTGGAATTTTGATCAGGATGGCATTGAAATTATAGATTGCTGTAGGCAGTGTAGACATTTTAAAAATGTTTATTCTTCTGATCCCTGAGCATGGAATGCTGTTCCATCTTTTTGTGTCTTCTTCAATTTCTTTCATAACTGTTCTGTAGTTCTTCAAGTACAGATCCTTTACTTCTTTGGTTAGGTTTATTCTCAGGTATCTTATGGTTCTTGGCACTGTAGTAAATGGAATCAATTTTCTAATTTTTCTTTCTGTATTTTCTTTGTTAGTATATAAGAAAGCAACTGATTTCAGTACATTGATTTTATATCCTGCCACATTATTGAATTGCTGTATGAGTTCTAGTAGTTTGGGGGTGGAGTCTTTTGGGTTTTCCATATAATATAAAGAATTATGTCATCTTCAAAGAGAGAGAGTTTGACTTCTTCTTTGCCAGTTTGAATACATTTTATTTCTTTTTGTTGTCTGCTGTTGCTAGGACTTCTAGTACTATGTTGAACAAGTGGTGAGAGTGGACATCCTTGTCATGTCTAATTGCTGATAACCCATCTGTTCAAATTTGCTCGCTCTTTCTTTCTTTCTTTCTTTTTTGTTCTGTTCATGATATTTATTTATTTTTTTTATTTTTATAGGTTTTTTTTGTTTTTTTGTTTTTTTTTTTTAATTTTTTATTTTTTACAAACATATATTTTTATCCCCAGGGGTACAGGTCTGTGAATCACCAGGTTTACACACTTCACAGCACTCACCA